>NC_086342.1:27420106-27573033 GCF_032445375.1 Bacillus rossius redtenbacheri
GAGCTCAGCGACCTTGTAATCGACACGTCCCGCCTTGTCTGCTCTGCAGATAACAACGGCCTGGAAGTCTTCATGCCGTTCCGAAAACATTGGTCGAGAACAATCTCACGTACGGTGCAACACAGCGCAGATCTTAATGATACAAAGATGCGATAATGCTTTACGGTAATTTATTATTTAAAGGTAGTGCACCATTTGCTCTACTGGGCAGCTTAGTTAAACATAGTTAAACATAGCTATACAATTCTTTAAAGTTAAGAACTAAATTTGTAACTGTGGGTTGCTGTAGGAAACACAATTAATTAAGACTTGCATGTAACTCCCTCGCTGATGCTTACTTTTCCATTTGGTTTGGCTGAAATGTGAAGACGATCGACATGACACTTTCACGCACTTCAAGAACCTTACCACTTTTATGCACACGGGTTGGTATTTTTTCCATAACAGCACTCTGAAAGAACCATTTTAGTCATTTAGAGGGGGCCGAAAACCATATTTATAACAAACCATCCTCGCGTATTTTATAGTTCCCTGTTGTGCTTGCTTTATAAACAAGAGAGGCTCCGGGAAGGAAGCCTTGCGTAGAACCAGCGCTTACAACTAACTATCAGTCTGTGCGCTGCATTTGCTGTTGCCATTACCTACACCTTCAACGTCACCTTTCTTTTGCCAACATTTCTGAAAGGTTAAATTAGTGTCAACCCAGGATTCATCCATGTCAAATATCTTCTTCCCAGCCTCCCTGCACTGTTTCATCTGAGTCAGGTACTGTGATCGCCAAGCAACGTCAGATCTTTCGAGAAGAAGAATTCGCTTATTTTGGCTTCTTTTCCACACAAAACCCATTTCTTTGAGTATTTTACGCAGCGATGTCTTTCCCTAACTCCATCCGATTTTTTCTTTCAAAACTGGCAGTAGTTTCCTTTTTTGTCGTTTTTTTACTGCATAAAATTCGTGGCTAGTGTCTCTGATCACTCTTCTATCAAAGTCATCAACTGACAACAAACGTTTCCCAGTTTTTTTTTGGCTTGAAATGAATAATTAAACATGAGAGGCTGTTTAACGGTCAAATAAAGGAGTGATATATATATATATATATATATGTAAATATAAACATATAAATTGTAAATAAATAATGTATTAATATAATATACATTAATATATATAATAAAATCATATATATCATAAAATATATAATGCAATATGTAATGTATATAATGTAATATAATATCATGTAATATAATGCAATATAATGTGTAGCAATATCGGCTACACTTGTAGATAAAAAATATTCTAACAAGCGGTGCAGAAAGTTTGGAAAATTGCCAAATGCAAAACAAACAAACCGCGGGTGAAATTACGGGGAATGCGTTGAAAAACTTATAATGTTGTTGTTTGTTTTTTATTTGGCGTCTCTCTGTTGTGTTTTCGGATGCGCGAAACTGATCTTTGGCTTATACCTGTGTATCGCGCAGCTCTTTCGGTTACATTTGTTAGAGGTACTAGCAGACATTTGTTGGCAGCTTCTTCATCACAACACTGGATTACACTACTTATAATTTCCCTCTCCCCACTATGTATTACTTTATTGTATCTTGAACATCCTGCGTCGGGCTCCATTGTTCACTTCAGACTGAGAGCGTGGCACCTGATGTTTTTGCTATGAACCGCATAGCGGCTGATGTGCGCGCGCAGCTGCTTCCCCTCTCATTTACTCTTCCCCGCTTCCACGCAAAACGACACGCCAAGACGTCGCGGCCCTACAGTACATACGTTAAGGGCTGCGCCTACCCGGGCACACATACGGTGCGCAGAGCTTCAGGTAAAACAACGCGATTTCAAAACTACTCAAGATATCCGAGTGGGTCTGCTCACGAAAAGCATTTAAGAGTTCGCTGAGGGCCGAAAAGTACTTTTGATTTTGGATTAAGTTTTTAAACTATATTTTTAGATGAGTTAAAATGGCTAAAACGCATGTTTTCAGAGTAGATTTTAGGCGTAAAACAACTCGTACAGATTCTTGAAAGCACTTAAGGGACTTGCATTACACTTTTACCTTTTATTTCTCGGCCATATAATGTTACGGTCACCGCTCAAATTTCACCGTTGTCCTGTGACGACGAGAAGACTGCGCGCCAATTCAGAGCCTTGCGCTTAGAGGCTATACCGCGCTAGAAGAACCAGCGAGCGTCGCTCTTATCATCCCGCCTAACACACATACACCCCTGACGAGGCGGGCCCCCTATGGAGAGAGAACGTTACCTACCAATCACGTCACCCTACAATACAGGATGTCCATAAAATAATGTTCCAGTTTCATTGGTATATTATAACAGTCTAAGAATAATTTACAACAAATCATGCATCAGATTTAAGGTAACCAAGTTTTTCTTACAAATTTTCATTATGTGCACCTTTTATCATACGGCACATCCAACCACTTTGGTTATCACGTCTGGAGTAATGGAAACAACAGCCTCTTCAATCCTGTGTCTCAACTCTGGCAGATCATTAGGTAACGGCGGAACGTAGACACGATCTTTTATAAAGCCCCAAAGGAAAAAGAAAAAATCGCATGGCGTTACGTCAGGTGAACGTTGAGGCCAGCGAAATAGAGCTCTTTCGTTTCGAATTGACTATGCCATCGGTGGTTGTTTTTGCCGCTTTGGGGATCACAATTAAACTTTAAACGAAACGCACGTTGAACTCTTAGCAAATTGCAGAACATAAAACGCTCTACGCTTAGGTTTCGCCATTTTGCGTAGGTGGCGCTGCAAGCGAGAAAACAACAAAACAGTGGTCGCGCATGCGCTTTTCTAAAACTGTTTTCAGTTACTCTTTATAATTTTGATCGTGAACCAAAACTCTGCAACCCTTACAGTCGATACTATTAAAATTTGTAACTTGGGCATGCTCGGATCTCAACCGATGAAACATGTCATGAACATTGTGTGAACATGGCAGTTTGTTTTGTGTTATGAACTTATGAGGAACAAGATAGAAAAAATACGGAATCACGGGACTTTTCTCTGCGATTCCGGCATTCCACCTGCAGTTCGTAAACATGACTTTTTTTTTCGCAGGTATGGCCGTTGATCGCTGAATAGTTCTCGCATCTGGCACGCATCTTGCTGGAAAACATTCCCCGGTGCAATCTCCGTGCTTATGACTTGATGTAAGCTTTTGGACATACGCCATTGCTGAGTACATGCATGTCTGTAGAAGAAAACTACAAAAAACCAAAAGACAAAAAAACAAATTAAGCAAAAAATTGCTGTTGTCGCACCTGTGTTTTCGTACCATGTGCGTCTCTGCCTGAGGACGGGAGCAGATAGCAGTTCCCGAAACGTCGCTTGTTTCTGTTTTGGAAAACTATTGTGTTTGTTTCGTCTTTTCGTTTTGTCGTGTTTTTGTCTCGTTTCAACTGTTGTGCTGAATTATTATTTGTTTTTGTTCAATATTTTTGTGCTGTCATCATTTGTGGGTTTTTTTTTTCGTTCTCTTCTGTTTTGGAAAACTATTATGTTTGTTTCGTCTTTTCGTTTTGTCGTGTTTTTGTCTCGTTTCAACTGTTGTGCTGAATTTTTTTTGTTCAATATTTTTGTGCTGTCATCGTTTGTGGGGGTTTTGTCGTTCCGTTAGTCCATTTTCCTTTGTTTTTCTTTGTTTGTTGACTATATTCCTGTTATGGAATATTATGTGGTGTTTATATCCTGTTGACAACAGCAATTTTTTTGCTTGATTTGTGTTTTTGTCTTTTGGTTTTTTGTAGTTTTCTTCTACAGACATACATGTGCTCAGCAATGGCGTATGTCCAAAAGCTTACATCAAGTCATGCACTCCCATTGCACAAATCTTTCAAAGATAATATCTCCGTGCTTATCTTCCATTGCCGTTCGCAAGCCCGCTCATGTGATGCAAGTAGGCCATTATCTTGCATTCGCGCACGCATCTATCTCGTTGGAGACCCACAGCACAGATGACGACGGTTGCAGATAACTGCTCGTTTATACAAATCGTCGGTTGAGTTCCGAACATCCACTGTTTGGTCACTTGTGTTCACTTGATTACGGTCCATCGCCCTCTTAACGTACGTGTCACGAATTGCGAAACAACCTCTATAGTAGCAAAAAAAAATCATTAGAAACAAACAGAGCATATTATTGTCTGTTCTTTTTTGATATGTAACATATTTGGCTTTCGGTGAACGGCATTTGATAGGAGTAATTTCTAGAATCGGAACGGAAATGTGAAACAACGTTACTGCCAACTGTGGTGGAGGGCACGAACCAAAGTTCACAAAGCCAAAGGGAAACTATATAGTATTAATTGTTTAGTGATTTTTTTTTAAAAAAATGAGCAGTATTTTAATTAAAGTCTTTGTCTAAAGCAGGTCCGGGGTTTCAAGTATGTTTCGCTTTTATCGGAGCCGATTCATTATATATTTTAACCTTTTGCTGTTCATGTCGAATGATTCGATAGTCGACGCAGATGCTCGGGCGACGAATCCTAGCGGCGGTTGCGGAAACTATGTGTGATTCGCGCTAGTTGAAAATAATATTTTGTTATATTTATTACGTTCGGCATTATTTTCAAGAGTTCTGCGTTAATATCGTGTTCAAGTTCCGTATTATAAGAGTATTTGCAACGTGAGAACTAGTGAATTTGCTCGCTACCGAGGTTAGGATTTACACATCGCTGGCAAGTACTACAAGACTCGCTTGCATATATCATTTGAAATTTCAAGCATGATCGTTGTTTGCGAAAAAAAAAAGGAATTTAATATTTTTAATGGAATTTTATTCCTGGGCGAGAGAGTTGACTCATATGTGTTCGCACGGAGCAATCTTCGATGCGTCGGCTGTCTCATTTCAAATATTAAATATTTTTATTAACCGCATAACTGACATTCCAAAAGAACATATTTGAAATGTGCCTTCTCTGAAATGAGAGCTTCAAATCCGAAGTGTGCGTGTATTTTATTCGCTGGTTTCAGACACCCCGACAGGAAACACTTTCATTGAAGATCCAGTTGTGAAATGAAACATACTTGAAACTTCGTACCGTCTTTTCAAAGGATAATTTTTTTTTTATTTGACTGGTGAATGTTGTGTTTTTTTTTTTTCATTCTGTTTTGATTGATGATGAAATTTACAAATATACTTTAACAGTCACAGATATCAGTCATTTTTAACTCGTACATTTTAGAATGCATTATCGTAAAACAAGAAAAAAAATTCTGTTTCTAACTATGCCAAAACAACCTCAATTTGTGGTGTTTATGTGTGTGCGCAGAATTCAGATTTTCATTATTTTAAAGTGCGATTTTTTATTAAAATATTTCGAAAGACAGATTGTCCAAAAAAAAACACTCAGGATTGTCCGATGCTGAAAGGAATTGATTACAGTCAATAATGACAATTATGTTTTAAAAATAATATTTTTAGATGTAAAAATAAGTAATGAGTTTTCTATGCATTTGCCTCGCTGCAGTCTTAGGCCCGTTTTACAATGATACAATGATATGTTTCATTAAAGCATAACTCTTTAAAACCATCGAAAAGTTAATCGAATTTTCAAGAATTTTTTGTGCCATTCTTATTATGTGCGCAGTTAATACTGGAATGCCATTCAGGGAACAGTTTACAAATAACTTCTAACTATCGGAGGTACTCGAAAGCATGAATGCCGGGTAAGAATCTGAACCCAGTTCTACTGTGAACGCTATATTGTAGTGATGCAGTGTAGGTTATTTACACACTGCACCGTATTTACTCATTCGCTCTTTTGACGTGAATGCGTCTTTAAAATTGCTTCCATAGTGGGAGGCAATTCAAAAAAACGAATGATAACAAAATCTGGGGGATACAGTTTGGTGTTGCAGCTACATATCTATCATCTCCATCCAAAATTTAATTACGCCACTGGATAGCTAAAAGATCAAAGAATTCGTTACGTCAAGTGAGGACTGTGACGCATCGCGTGCGGTGGAGGGGATAGCGCCGCCATTTTGCCGCGTTTCGAGATTTCTATTTAGTATAACTTTTGACTCGGAGAAGCCACGACGTTCGCTTGAGCTTCAATCGTCAGCTCTCGTCAGAATATGTCGATTGCATGTATAAAACAATTAGAGTTAAAATAGTTACAGTGTATATATAAGGTGTTATAATAAAATAATAGCGTATTTTATGTTTGTTTTATAGAAAATATTACCTGTTACGCACACGTATTCACGTACAAGACAAGGCCGTGTCCATGACACAGCCGCACCCCATTTTTTGACGTGACAACGTCTAATAAATCTATGAACGTCGGCTGCACGCACGAAAAAATGTCCCGTAACGCACATTGTCCCGTTACGTTGAGTCCCGTTACGATTATTGTACGCTTGCGCCGCATCTATCTCTCTTCCACTCGATTGGAACAACAAAAGATTTGACTTTTTCCTATCATCGTCCTATCCTTAAGGGGCCCGCCTACCTGGGCACACATACGGTGTGCAGAGCTTCAGGAAAAACAACGCGATTTCAAAACTACTCAAGATATCCGAGTGGGGCCTATTTACGAATAGCATTTAAGAGTTCGCTGAGGACCGAAAAGTACTTTTAATTTCGGATTAAGTTTTTAAACTGTATTTTTAGAAGCGTTAAAATGGCTAAAACGCGTGTTTTCGAAGTAATTTTTAGGCATAAAACAATCAGTACAGATTCTTGAAAGCACTTAAGGGGCTTGCATAACACCTTTATCTTCATTACTCTGCCATATAATGTTACGGTCACTGCTCAAATTTCACAGTTATCCTGTGACGACGAGACGAATGCGCACCAGTTCAGAGACTTGCGCTTAGAGGCTATACCGCGCTGGAAGCACCAGCTAGCGTCGCGCTTATCATCCCGCCTCACTAACACACATACACCCCTGACGAGGCGGGCCCCTTAACAGAATAACACAGATTGTAAGAAGTTAAATAGCAAACATGTATAAAAGTTATAGTTAAAATAATCTGTTCGTTAAAGTAATAAAACATATTTGAATTAATAAGTGCAAATAAAAGTAAATTTATCAATTAAATAGTAGATTTCATTTCACTCCTTCTTTGTATCCATACAAAATAGTGATAATTCAATAAAAATGATTCAATTATATTCATAAACGTATGCAATCATTTCATCAATGTTTTGTTATGGCGTTGTCACGTTAATCTATCGTCCGTAAACCGACTTTACAGACAACCAATTTTTTTATTTTCTTTTAAACACGTGTTCCACGGGGATCTTCTTTTGGAACACTCGTCTTGCATTGTGAAGTGTCTCTGACGCAGCTTCCTTGACGTATTCCTCGCAGCTACGGCGGGTCGTTCTTGCGCGCCGACGAGGCCGACTCGTGCACGCACGTGGTGCACACCGACACGTCTGCCAGCCAGGTGAGTGTCTCAGGAGAAGCCTAAGATGTACATCAAGTTCTGTTCCTGCCCGAACACGCCGGAATATTCACCTTCGGACAACCCCGGGATTTGTTTCAGTTTTGCGCAGGAAAAATGAATCCAAATATTAAAAGTGGTCGGTTAGGTTAGCTACATTAAAACACTTTAAAAAAACTATGGACGGTTAGTTAGTTTAGTATAGCTACATTAAAATAAACAGAGAAATATAAACATATATAAACCCGAGGTTGGCCGAAGGTGAATATTCGGGCGTGTTCGGGCAGGGACAGAACTTGATGTAGGTACATCTTAGGCTTCCCGTGTCTCAGGCCCTGAACCCCTGTGATTAGGCGAGTGTCCGAGTTCATTCTTGTCAAACATTTTGTCACCATTTCCTAGGCTCCTATGGTATATGAAATAAAAATAAAATATTTAATAAAAAGTAAAATAAAATTGCATAAGTTATTTTGAAAATGTAGCTATATGTAGCAAAAAAATCAATGTTGACTGTTGTGATAATTTTTTAAAATATTATTTTTCAGTTAAATAAAAATCTTGCGTCAATTTTTGTTTTGTAGTGATTGAAAAAAAGTTATAATAAAAAAAAATAATAGTCTATTTTCGTACCAAAATTTATTACAATATATACAATAGCATTCAAATAATTGTCCAAAAAAAATTATGTCTAAGGGTACTTATTGCCAGACTAGCGTTAATTGAAGCTTGGAACTCGCAGTACCTGTCGTGATAGTGTGCGATAAGGGACTGCAGATGCAACAGGCCATACAAGCCGAAGTGTAGAGATTGTTTCATACAAGCGGTAATTGTCGGGTCGCGGTCGAGGGTTTACGAAGTGCCGTTCATCAGAGATCAGGGAAACATGCAGATGGAGCGTGAGGTCAGATTCTGGACGAGGGGAGATTAAGCCCAAAAGGTGGAGGGGTTTTTCCAGTTAACTACACGTACCAATATGGCGGCCGTTTGTTCTCAAATGTGTCAGCTGTAACTGTATTGGAGGTTAAATTGGAAAATTAATGTTAACATATCATTACATTTGTATTATGAAGATTCGTTTTGGACTTTTAATATACATAAACATATCAACCAGTAATATATTGATCAAATTTTCTTCCGAACAGCTTTCCAACAGTCGTTAGTAAAAGCAGGATAGAACAGCTGATACAAATATAAACAAATGCCCGCTATATTGGTACGTGAAAATAAGAAGGAAAAAATGGGGTAAAAACTGCTTCACGTCTGAGGCCAATGCTCCATCTGTATCCTTTCCTAATCTCTGGTTGTGATTTGTAAAGTTACGGCATTCTCATCATCATCATCATCATCGCCGAATCGCGCTGCTCAGAACATTGGTGAAATTGTGCTCGACCGCGACTGATGATGTCTGATAAGTATGGTCGTTAAGCCACAAGTCACTGCCATAAAAATGAGTCCTTCAATATTGTTCCCACATTGCAAACGCCACGCTTCAGCCAAAGTTCTGGGTGTCCAGAGAACATGGTGCCAACCATCAGACAAAGAGCTTCTTTGGAAACCAGTTCCCAAGAAGTAGTTTGTGACGCTACAAGAAAGAGATTGTAATTTTGTGCAACACATGGCTATGGTTTTTTTGCATATATGAAATACTTTTTTTGAGATAATATTGAGAATTCCTTACAAAAATTGGAGCATAATTTTTTATTTTAATTTTTTCCAGTCAAGTATTTTTTTTTTCGAACCGTGGTAAAGATAATCGAATGTTAATAATTGAACTTTATTTAGTTTAATTATGCTTTCTAGCTAATATCCATCATGTGTTGCAATGCCTCAAACAATTTTTTTTTTTGTAATATGTTTGAAATAGGTACACATATGCATAGCATCCCTCTATATTTGTATCTATATTTCTATTTATATCTCTCCTTATCTCTATCTACATTCTTCACTCTTTATCTTTCTCTATATATATCCCTCTAAATCCATAAATATATATATCTACCTCTACATCTCTCCTCTATATACCTATATCTATACATCTCTTAATGTCGCTACATCTGTTACTCTATACCAATAAAAACTGTTAAAAATCTATATATTTTGATCGACATTTTAACCTGTCACAAGTGTGACATAGGTATATAAAAACACGCGCATATTCGAATGTAACGTTATTTCAAAATTTCAAAGGTTGAGAAAATAACTTTCTGAGATTTAAGATTTTGAACGAACGAACATTTTTTGTTTCATTTTTATTTATATAGATTAATATGTCCAATTAATACTGGAAACTATCCAGGGAACGGTTTACAAGTAACTTTAATTATTGGAGGTACTGGGACAACACAGAGTATAAACGCCCGGTTAAGAACCCGAACCCAGTATTACTGCGAACACTATTTTGTAGTGATACAGTTGTTTTCGTGTAAATTTTACATGAATAATTCTGATCTATTTAAAAAACCAAAATAGGCGAGTGTTTATAATTGGGTGTAAGACCTGTATACAGTCAGTAGTCAATAGTCACTACGTGGGGAGATTTAATCCAATTTTTTGGCAGCTAACCCATCATCCAGTCAGAAAAAAAAATTACTCAGGTTTTAAATGAAGAGGTTAAGTGAAACTGTAATCCATTAGGAGAATAGAAGCATTTATTTCAGAAAATATTATTTGAATCACTATAGTTTACCAATTTGGGCAAAATTTTTTGGCACCATTATCTGATTGGGGTGAAAGCAAATAAATGTATTTGTGTCTTTTTAATAGTGCTTAGAACAGATGTTCCTTTAGTACCTATTTGGTTTATTAAATGTGGATTGAGCAACGTCATGTACCTACAATAAATAAAACTTTCAGGTGATGGCTAAAAACTGACTGTGCGCAGAAAGGAGACACGGAAGTAAATAAGTCTGATCACTGATGATAAAGAGTTTGATAGCTTTTAAAAAGAGTAACACACTCGTGGTAAAGTGATGGTACGGTTTAATTATTGCAGAGAGATGAAAGAGGAAGCAAGTTCCTGAAGTTAATTCGAAGCGGACAATAGGGATGATTCCCAGAAAATCAAAGTTAAATGATCAATTAAGGTGAAAATGTTGAACTGTGCATGAGCATGTCTCGCGAGTGAGTGTCGTCTTCGTCGCGGAAAGGGGCCGTAGCGGGGAGGACGTTGGACGCGTCTCGGAGTGACTTTGATTGATGATTAACGCTTCCCCAATTAGCAAGTTTCTCGCGGACTTGCTTGCCGTTGACTGTGTGACGTCACGGGAACTGCGCGACTCCCGCCACCCTTAAAACTCCCCCCCCCCCCCCGTCACGGTACCTCTTCGTCTTACCTTTCGCCGATGAATTAGCAATTATCCCCGGAGATGGGAGTCCTTCTGGAGTCGTAATGAGGTCCTTCCATCCCGACCTTCACCCGGCTCGGACAGGATTACGTAATCGTCAGACCCCCCTCGAAATGTTTCAGTGGAGGGCCTTAAGGCGGATTAGGCCCTTTGCGATTCTTATATATATATATATATATTAAACCATAATAATTTGCAGCACAGCTTCCGGTGACTCTACCGGCCATAAGACCTTAGCTGACGCCCTTGGCCGGTGTCATAGTTTGTGAACTAGTGCGATAACTACACTGAGAGAAAGAATTGTTTGCCTCGACAAAATATTTGTTTGTATATGGCGAAATAAATGTAATTTGTTAATTCAAGCAAATATTTTGTAGTAGGAAAGATTCTTTTGACCCAACAAAAATGTTGTTTTCAACTAAACTGTATATTCGGTTAGGTGTAACAAATCATTTTTGTTACTTACCAAGTTTGGTTAAGCTAACAACATATTTTTTGCAGCAAGTAAATATTCGTTTCGCCACATACAAACAAATATTTGTTTGATTCAAACAAACCTTTTTCTCTGTGTACTACATTTTTTTTACTAATTTAAACCATTATATTTTTGGACATACCGACATACCACCAGTTTTAGTTTGAACTGTATGCCATATAGAACACCCGAGGAACCGACTAAGAAAGGTGAATACACATCCAAACAGATAACTAGCCAAAATCAGCAGATGTTGAATGTAAGCATTTCAACAATTAACGTGTAAACATTTGAACATCGGCTAACATTTTTATCCTTCTGAAGTACAGTGCAAACGTGGCGAATGTACGAATTAACGATTTAAATCAATCTTCCCCTTTTGCATGAATCATTCAAAGAACGTAGGTTACTACAGTTTCGGTATTGAAGTAACCAGCGGACTGAATGCAAGTTCATGGTTACGATAAAAACGTGTAGTTGATTATCAATCATCTTTCATTCTCGTGTAGTTTCATGTTCTCGGTTTTTTTTTTTCCTTGACGTCAATACGCATGTCGAATAACATCGATAGTTGCCAACCAAAATTTTAAACTGTATAATGAAACTGCTCCGATAAAAGAAGAAAAAAAGCTTTAAAAATACTAAACCCTGGCTTTCGACCTGAATTTCTAGAACGAATTTAATTAAAATACTGTATGTCTTGTTAAAATGCATTGAACAGGTAATACTAAGAAGTTTCTCTTTGGCTTTGTTATCTTTGGTTTGCGCCATACATGGCAGTACCGCCGTTACTCTTTTCCGTTTCAAATGTGACTTCCGTTCCATTCGCGAAATCACTCCCACCAAAATGCCGTATACTGAAAGCTAAGTGTTAACACGTAATTTACTAGCATGCAGTGTGGGGCTCCTTACGAAATATAATTGGCCACAATAATGTTGCGTGTAGTTGTGACGCTGTTTACGTAACCGGGTATCTCCTGTCTTTTGTTTTGTTATGTGTTGTAATTACCGCATGTTGCGTGCTCGCTGTACTTTACCCGGCGCGCCGTCTCGCTGGACAAACGGCAAACGACAAACGACAAAAGGACAAACGAAAACCCGACGCACTTCGTGAAGCCCGCATTGCGTGGAAGCGACGCTGCGATAAGAGATTAAACCCCTACTGCTGTGACGTGGCAATTTAGTGGCATCCTTTCCTTCTGACTACTCCCCCCCCCTCCCCCCCCCTCTTCATCCTCCCGTCTTCACAACTCGCAGCTTGTTGCAAGATGGCAATCCAGCTGGCCTTTCCAAATCGATGACAAATAATTAGAGACCTGAAAAATTCGTGTGTTCATTTCGCAATAGACTGACATCCAAAAAAGTATACCTTCGTACAGCTTCTGCGATTGGCCCACATTTTATCCGGGGAACTTCGCGCCAATGGAAAAACCTAAACCAAGAAAGTGCCGAATCATGGACAAATTGGTTGAGACGTCTCACGAATCAGCAGCCAATGAACAGGTGTCATTTCCTACAGTTTGTTAAGTACTGTGGAGTCTCTCCTAGAGGTCAATGAACCCGCGAATTTTTCCGGTCCCTACAAATAATTAATGACACAAAAGTCAGAATGTTTTAGGGGCAGTTGTACGGCGAGTAGCAATTTAAACTAATAATTACGAGTGAAATGATTACCCAATTAGATTTCATTTATTTCTTGGAGCGAGGCTCATTCACTCACGTTCTCAGTATTGCACTTCAGCTTACATTTGTGCTTACGTGCTCACGTTCTTCTTTAAAAATAAAACACCGTGCATATTTTGAAAATATTATATCCATTGCCCAAAATGACAATCTCAAAACAAATATGTTTGTCACGTTAAATTTTTTAAGATCTAAATAATTATTTAGAGCACTGAAAATGCCTTGTATTTATTTTGTTATAAATAATTGACAGTAAAATCTATGATAATTCACTGAGTTTCTGACACATACGAAGCTTACGTCTTAATTCGTTGAAGAGGAACATTTCATAAACCTGAGTACCTGTCTTAATAGTTTGAGTTGCGCGTGTTTAGAAGTTGTTTGTTAAACAAAGTTCTCTAGTTTGAAGGGCAATTGAAGATTACATTGTTCGACGTAAGTTTTTTCTTAGAATTGTTGACTATTATTCATTATGATAGCATTACTACAAATAGAATTAACCATTTTAAATCAAAGTTTAAAATCTAATATTGAAAATAAGACAGTTACAATTTTTTTTCCAATTATTCATAAACGTCATTAGTCAAATGACTAATGAATATTCTGTACGCCATCTTTACAGTACATTTTCAAGGTAACAATAGAGTAAACTATTTTTAGCATATTTAGAAAAGTATATTAAATATTTCATTTATTTCATTTATTAATTCCATTGTATTTTTTGATGTTTCCTTTCTATGAGTCCTCCAGTGTTCTAACTTATATCCAATTTTGAAAGTTAGTTTCATTTAACTTTTTTTGTATGTGTACAGTTTACTGAAAAAAAAAGTCAGATTATAAACAAGAAAGATGTTTTTAATCATTAGGTATTTCAAATATGCAGCGTTCAAACATAGGGTGCTCGATTGGGAAAAGAGTTAGAAGACGGGGATAATAATGAGTGAATCACACAGAAAACTGTAAGACTGTTAGCAGGTTTTTCGGCTTGTTACATTTGTGAGCCTCCATTGTGAACCTAAATCGTGTGATTTACTGCAGATGAATATACTCATTGTTCACTTATCGAAATTACTTGCCATAACCACAGATGGCGGTGGCAGCATTCTTTGGCAAGTTCGTTCTACAGTGCACTTCCATACTTGCGCACTCCCATACTTGCTACTTCCGCATACTTCCCGTCTCACACGTGCTACTTCTTGGATACTCTAACTCATTCTCATACACTGGCACAATAGCGGATACCGGAATTTATTTCGAAAGAGGAGATTTGAAATATATATATATATATATAAAATAATTTTTTTTTGTATTCAAAAACCTACGTTACCAACAAGGGGTGTGAACAGTTAAATTATCATTCTCAACATGCATCACTGCCTTTGTGGTTTGTGAACCCAGGTGTCGTGACAGCTCACCTTGTATCGCTCAAAATAACGTACTGCCTTCACCGAAATCTCGCATATTACTGTATAACTTCAAGGGGGTGGTTATATATCCTCATATCCATGTTGAATTTGTTGACCACAGTCGCATACCTTTTTTTAACTCGCTTGTATAGTTACACACTTGTTTCAAATAATGATTTTTCGTGCAAATTTCCTATCCACCCGTCTTTGAAGTGTCGCTTGTAACGCAGGTGACAGCCATGCGCCTTTGTTCCCCTTTATTGAATTTCCATACATGGAATGATCGATGTATCGAGATGTGTGAAAGCTTTGCCAATACCAAGGATAAGTGTAGACGAGGCCTCAGCGCGCGGCTGTGTGTGTGTCTGTGAAGGTGTCCCCGCACGGTCACTGGCCGCCCTCCGCACGCCACGTGACCGCTGATTGGCTGCGCGACTCCGTCAGGCTCGGGGAGCTGCAGGACGCCTCCAGATACGCCGTGCGCGCGCCGGCGCCGGTCGGACACAGGTCAGCAACCTTCCAGCACTGGTCCGCTCTCTCGATCCGCCACCTCCTCTCGATCTGCCACCCCCTCCCGATCCGCCACCCCCTCTCGATCCGCCACCTCCTCTCGATCCGCCACCTCCTCACGATCCGCCACCTCCTCACGATCCGCCACCTCCTCTCGATCTGCCACCCCCTCCCGATCCGCCACCCCCTCTCGATCCGCCACCTCCTCTCGATCCGCCACCTCCTCACGATCCGCCACCCCCTCCCGATCCGCCACCCCCTCTCGATCCGCCACCTCCTCTCGATCCGCCACCTCCTCTCGATCCGCCACCTCCTCCCGATCCGCCACCTTCTGCACGACTCCCCCGCGGATCCTAGGCTTTCGTGGCCATCGCCTGAAGGTGTTTGGCTCCTGGGTTACTGGGTAACTGCTTCCCTGGATGGCGACTGCAAGGTCGGCTCAAGCGTCGACCTGCCTAGAATCCAAGCAACTCCAACTTAAATACTTAAATCCTTTGTGTTAAACTTTTTCTTCTTTTCGATCAAAAGTTGTATCGGAATATTAAAATTGTAGATACAGTATTTGAGGCAGCGGATTGAATTTTATAAGTATTCCGAGGCATCTCTGAATTTTTTAATGTCATGATTTGCAACTGCCTCCTTTCTTTGTTGGACTGCCCCTCCCGACAATATATTCTGCAGCCGCCCCCCCCCCCCCCCCCCCCCCGCCCCCGCCCGCCCGTCCGCCCGCCCTTTTCTCTTCCCTTCCCAAACACACACGATCAGTCAGAACTGACAGTTCAGACTGATCAGACGGAAAATATGTACTGACAAACTGATGGCTTCCCTTCAAATCGGACTGTGGGCTCGAGAGCTCATGGCGGTCTTTAAAGCCTGGTCTTTATAATGCCTCCAAGCGCAAGGCTCTGAGCTGGCGCGCGGTCTTTTCGTCGTGCACAGGACAACTGTGATATCTGAGCGGTGACGACAACGTCATAAGGCCGAGAGTTTAAGATAAATGTGTATGGCGGGTCCCTCGGGTGCTTTCAAGAATCTCAACCGGGAGTTTCATGCCTGACAGTAGTGTAGAATAGGGGCTCAGAGCCAGGCTCCAGGTTTGAGGTAGCGGTGCCGAGATTCAAGATGTGGATCATGACGTCACGACAGCCATCTTGAACTCAAAATGACTCAAAATTTCTAAAAAAAAAAATTCCATTTCTGTTTTGAGGGAAAATTTTCCGTTTTATTCCTCTAAAATTAAAAAAAAAATTAGGAATTCGAAAAACCTCAAAAGAATGTTGCCTTAGAAAGAACACAAATTCCTAAAAATGGCTTAAGAGACTCCTAAAAGCAAGCCGCCATAAACCGTTCATACATGAACCTTGACCATAAAATACAAATTCTTTAATTTTTTACCAAAAAAAATTCTGAAAAAATTCCAAAAAATATAAAAAAAAAATTGCCTACTTAAATTGTTTGGTTATTTTATAGATTTCTGTCCTTGTTTCGATTCTCGACGAGAGTAAACATAATTTATTTATAATAAACTAAAAATAATCTTAATAAAATCAATAATAATATTAAAAATGTCTTACGTCACATCCTCCATCTTTAATTATAACTTATCTGCTGCAACTATCGTTACACACGCCATCTTAAAAATCTGTAATTTTAATGCTAGAAAATCGGGAAAAATTTTTAAATTAAAAAAAAAAATTAATTAATAAAATTTAAAATAAAAATATTTTAAATTTGTTGCACATTTCGTTACGGTTGCCATCTTGAATTCTATAAACGTTGCTTGTTTCGTTACGCCCAACAGCTTGGATGTGTATGACATAATCGTTGCACGTTTCGTTACGGACACCATCTTGGATTCTATGTCGTTGCACTTTTTGTTATGCCCGCCATCTTGAAAATCCGTAATTATTATCAGTTTTTGATGGTAAAAATTTAAAATTAAAAAATTATTAATGAAATTGCAATACAATATTATTTTATAAAATGCACCTACGTCCTCGGTTTGAATCCGGTGAGGGCAATAATAAAAAATGGTGACAGATCCTTCTTCCACGGAAGCCACCGACAGACTGACCTCACACCACTTATGCCAAGGTATATATATGTCGCCAGCTAGTATGACGTTATGTCCGCCATACTATTAAAATTTATAACTTGGGCATTTATTTTATGGACAAAATAGTGAATTCGGACGGTATTATTTCAGTTTGAGTCATTCTCTCTGTGATAAACGTCACTAAATTCTCTGGAAAAGCTGTTTGTAGCATGCCTGTCACTGTTTACTCCAGGAACTCCATTAAGTTATGTACTGTGCTTATCGAAGTCAAATATCCTATATTGGATATTTCGCTTAGCTGTTGATAATAAGGTGGCTTTTTACGGTTCTTATTACTTTTTATTTAATGAGAAAAAGATCATAAACTGACACGGTAGTTTATGAAACATATATTGACGGTGACTGAGCAGTTTTGGAATTTTTTCTATGCGCTGTCATTAATGCTCTCTTGTTAGTGTGCATGCCATTGTATAGTCAGATGTGCCAAACATGAGTTTTTTTCTGATGTATAATTGGTGCTTTATTTCAGGTCTGGACAAGTGACATGAGCTGCAAGGCAAAAGCACATTCACAAACAAGTGCACGTGCGTATATAACTGATCTGTACGATTTTCGAATCAAATAAAGTTTTTTTTTTTTTTTTTTCGGTGGTTGGTTGTTTATTCCAAATCTTTCCCTGTTGTCAGAATTCAATTATAATTATTTAATGGGATAATTAGTGACACTGCTGATAGTATCCTTAAATCTTTACGAAATTTTTTTTTCTCGTGATATGTGCTTCGGGATTCAAGGTCAGATATATCCGATACCACGCTTAGAAATTTAATTTAAATAGGGTTAGTGATGGGTCGAATACCAATTTTCTCGAATCCGAATCTCGAATTCGAATCCCAAACAGTACTTCGAATGAACGCCTCGAATCCAAAAGTAGGTCTCAAGTGTCCAAAATAAAATAATGTACAAGAATTGAAAAAAATTTAAACTAAGGTATTGAAATATTCAACCATTAAAAGTTTTTATTCATTGCTAGTTTTCCAGAATCAATGCATATTGTAATTTTATTTATATAATACATGTTACAAGTTCAACATCTTGAGTAATGGTAACAGGATAGGTATGAAGGGGAAAAAATTAACCTAGTAAACCACAGATGTTATCAGTGTTAAATTTTTTAATTTACTTTAGTTCCCCTAATATTTTATTTTGAATCTTTTTTTCCCTTCAAATACTAAGGATTTGATTGTATTTGAGGATTTTAGTGGCCCATCCCAAAATAACATAAAACCAGCTAGAAAGCAATGTAATCTTGTGTGTGAGTGAGCTAGTTTTACTCGTTCTTCGTAATACACACTCGCTGAGCGAGTGAAAACATGCTAAATACGTGCACAAGGTTTTTTTTTTGTTTTCACTGACAAGTAGCGTATAATCTCGTTTAATGTAACTTAGCGTGCAGCCTCGCTGTAGAAAGAGTGTTCTAGAAGCGCACCATCAGGAAGTTTCGTGAAATAATGGTGAGAAAACTCACTATGTGCTCATGACAACGTTCGCCACGTTTTCCACGTGCGATAAAAAGCCGAGGATTTTTACCCAGTCGGGAATCTAACCCTGATCGCCTTGGTGGGATACGAGTGACTGACAAAGGTTTTCTTTGACTGACACGTATTTGTGACAAATCAAGACATTAAGTTGGCAATCATGCTTTCCCCGGGATTCGCATTCAGATCGTCTAACAGGATGTCCAAACTCTGGAAACAAAGGTCAGGGAAGTTGTAAATAGTCGGGGAACTTACTTGAAATACTGTAAAATCATGGAAATTCCCCAGTGATAATAATTTTCAAGGGAAAACGTATGCCCCAATCAGTCATCAACCAATCTATGAGAGTATTTATTTCCCAGATTTTGTTTTAGTGCCTAGTCAAACACAGTTTAAAATGGCATAGCAAAGTTATGTTTGAAATATAGAAAGTGGAGAGATAAGTATGCCAGCTGTTGGGTTGGTGGAGGGTAGATTTAAAATTTTTTTTTTTTTCAGAAATGTGCAAAAATGAAAAATTCTTTAATTTATTTTTATTTTTTAATGTGAACGAATATTTAAATACTCGCCAGTGATGTGTAACATTTAACCTGGGAAACGAGCAAATTCATGTGTTCTAATGTTGCAGATACATTTATAATACGGAACTCTGACATGCAATTCATTGCAGTATTTTATAAAATAATGCCGAGTGTGATAAATATACGAAATTTGTTTTTATAACTACATTTCTTGCGAATCAAAAGTATTTTACGCACCCGCCGCTAGAATTCGCTGCCGGAGCAGCTACGTCGATTATTTAATCATTTGATTTGCAGAGAAAGTGGACTTGATTTTTAGACGAACTTTATTAAAAATACTGTTTATCTTGTAAAATTCCTTTTGTCCTTTTTTAACTTTGGTACGCGCTATTCGCCACAGATGGCAGCACAGTAGCTTGTTACGCATTTCCGTTCCTCTACCTCCGTCGCGTTCATCAAATGCCGTGTACAGAGAGCTAAGATGTTAAGGGGCCCGCCTCATCAGGGGTGTATGAGTGTTGGTGAGGCGGGATGATAAGCGCGACGCTCGCTGGTGCTTCTAGCGCGGTGTCTCCTGTGAACTGGCGTGCAGTCTTCTCGTCGTGCACAGGATAACTGTGAAATTCGAGCGGTGACCGTAACGTTATGTGGTATAAAAATGAAGATACAGGTGTAATGCAAGTCCCTTAAGTGCTTTTAAGAATCTTTACCGGATGTTTTACGCCTAAAAAGTACTCTGAAAACATGCGTTTTAGCCATTTTAACTCTTCTAAAAATATAGTTTAAAAACTTAATCCGAAATCAAAAGTACTTTTCGGCCCTCAGCGAACTCTTTAATGCTTTTCGTAAGCAGACTCCACTCGGATATCTTGAGTAGTTTTGAAGTCGCGTTGTTTTTCCTGAAGCTCTGCGCGCCGTGTGTGTGTCCGGGTGGGCGGAGCCCTTAAGGGGGTGCTTCCCATTTCAGGTCAAGATTTTATATTTACAGTAATTACAGATAAACTTGTAGACTTTTTCAATTGTTTTAACTTTCACGAAGTGAAAAATATATACAGCGCATACTTTTTGCATAATGTTCCGTTACGCTGACGGCGAGTGCAGTAATAATAGGTTATGTTACAATTGACTAAAAAATTATAGTGATTAATATAATTGATGATAGATATTTTATTACAGTTTATTTATATGAAAACTTGTTCATAATTATATTTCAACTTTATAGCTAAACGCCAGTTTTTTAAATTAATTACAAGTCATCTACACGTGAACTGTTTCGTCGACTGTTTATAAAGTGAAGTGAAGTGAAAAGATAATGTGGTTTTACAACAACAATTTCGGCAATAAAGGTTAATTATTCTTGCATTTAAAAAAAACTGATTATGTGTATAATTTCCAGTATTTATTCTTTTATTATTAAAATAAAAATGATTTAATTTTATTCATAAATGTATGCAATCATTTGATCAATGTTTTGTTATGGCAGACAACCGGGTTTTTTGCAGTATCTTTAATGTAGCTATCCTAACCAAATCCACCGTCCACAATATTTTAAAGTATTTATAATGTAGCTAACCTAACCTAATTGACCATTAGTATCCTTTTATCAATATCGCCAAATTTATTTACAATAAACAAAAAAAAAATAACCCGAAGATGCACGATCGGGAGTTCGGCTCTCTCGTCTGCAGCGGAAGATCGCTCAGCTGTTGCGAAGTGAGGGAGGTTGATCGGTCGGCTGGCGACAAACATCAAAGTGGTTGCTGCGCCGAGCAGCACTTACCGCCAACTTGAACGGCGAGGGGCCTGGGTCTGTGTGTGTGCGCAATGCAATTACAGGCGTGGCTAACATCCGCGCGAGTAGTAGTACCTTAGAGCGGCCAGAGTGCCTAATGGAGCGTGGCGTGGTAGTTTGAAACACTCCCTCCCCCCTACAACCCCCAGTCACTCCCCCCCCCCCCCCCCCCAACCACACGTTACTCTCTTCACGGGGTAGTACTTTAAATAATTTTGCTTCCATAATTTCGTGTCTTTGCTCATTATTTTGAATAAATTCATAAAACAGGATGACCATGAAATAATGTCCCCGTTTCAGTTTAATTTAGACTATTTACAACAAATCATACCTCAAATTGAAGGTAAACTAACATAGTTTTCGACGTGATAACGTCTAATAAATCGATGAACGCCAGCTGCACGCACGAAAAAGTGTCCCGTTACGCTGTATCCCGTTACGCTCATTGTACGCTTGCGCCGCATCTATCTCTCTTCCACTCGATTGGAACAACCATCGATTTGACTTTTTCGAGGCACATTAAACTTGAAACACTCCCATTCGTTTCCTACTTTTCCTATCATCGTCCTATCCTTTACAGAATAACGCAGATTGGAAGAAGTTAAATAGCAAACATGTATAAAAGTTATAGTTAAAATAATCTCTTCGGTAATGTAATAAACATATTTGAATTAATGATTGCAAATAAAATAAATTTATCCAACATAAAGTAAAAAAAATTCGCACACTTTGGTTAACAAGTTCGGAGTATTAGAAACAATAGCCTCTTCACTTCTGTGTCTGAACTCTGGTAAATCATTAGGTAGCGGTGAAACGTAGATACTATATTTTATAAAACTCCAAAAGGGGAAAAAAAAAAAAATAGCTTGGCGTTATGTCAGGTGAACGTGGAGGGTAGCGAAAAATATATCTGTCGTCTCGAATTGCCTGTACCATAGGTGGAAGTATTTGCCACATGTGTGATCACAATTAAACTTTAAACGGAACGCTCATTCAACGGAATTTACAGAATACAAAAACTATCTTTGTTCAGGAGTCGCCATTTTGCGTAGGTGGTGCTGTAAGCGAAAAGTCAACAAAGCAGTGCTCTTGTGACACTCCAATGGTTGGAGTGCCAGGTTTTTTTTTTTTTTGTTGTTGATTTATCCTGGTTTTGCGTTATGTTGCTGCGAGCGTGTTGAGATAGTTCGGGTAAGTTCGGCGGTGGTCGGGATTGTCGAGGTTACTTTTAGTTTTTCTGGAGTTGGTAGCAGTGTGTCTGGAGGAGTTGGTGCTAACGAGCGACGTCTGGGGAGTCGTATTTTGGTGTTCAATGTATTGAGTCGTTGAAACAAGACGATGGGGGGTGCAACGAGAAAGTATGTGGATTTAATTATTTCTTGGGTGAGAAATAATCAATCCGTCTTCTGATGCTGATCGACGGCCGTCGACTTTGGGATTTTGAGTCAAATGGCAAGTCCTCGGCCGAAGCTGGTGGGAAGAGATTCCTAGGGAATGCTGTGGCAACAAGTACGAAGCAGCATTTCATTTTCGTACATACTCCGTATTATTTCTTTGGTGAGAAATAATATCGTTTTCTGCGGAAGTTTGGCCGATTGATGACGACTCGGTACCGGGTTTCCGTTCAAATGCCGACTACTGCATCGAAGAGGCGATTCCCGTTTTCCGTCGCTGACACTGCTTGAATGGGGCTGTCATGCTGGTGCACAGTAAAAAGGAAGAATGTGAATCAAGTATCCTTCGTATTTTAAATTGCCGAGATGGGCAACTTTAAGGTTAACTCTACGAGTCAGCAAAAAAACTGTGTTTGACGTTAGATTTTCTAACCCGTACTCCTGTTTATAAAAGTTCATAGTGAAAGTGAAAGAGGTCTTTTTGAGCATGATTACTTTTCGTCTTTTGTCTTATTGTTAATTGGAAGTAATGATCGGTGTATATAAATATATACATATAATATTTTTACGTGGTTTAGCAAAGCAGGAATGCAACAGCAATGCAGTTTAACGCTTTTCAAATGTTGTACAAAATAAAAAGGTCAATATATAAGTAACTGAAGTTACAATTAAATTGAAGTAATCCATTGGAAAACTGGGATACTTTGTGCATGATGCTAAATTTGATACGTATGTGTTAGAGATACTTAAAGAATTTAGAAATTGCGGGAATGACATTATTACTGACTCAGAGGAAATGACTAATAGATTTTTTTTTGTGAATTGAATCTAGTGAGAAAAAGCAGAGTTTCTTTAAACTCGCTGTGGTTGTGTATTGGTCGAGGCTTATACTTACAAGCAGTATTGATTGCATGATGTTCCTTAAAATGGCATGTATTACCTAGTATTTTAAGCATTATATTTTTCTGTGATATTTATATATATTTGTTATACAAATATGATCATTGTGATTATGATTTAGGTTCTTTTTATTAAGGTGTTGATTTGTATGAAAAAAATATTTATTGCATGAACAGATTTTGGTATAGACTGGGTTGTAAATGCATCCCCTAGTGCACCAGGTCAGGAAGTTGTAGTATCCTATAGCATGTTAGTGATTTTTTAGTATAGTCATGCACGTGGAAGATGTAAAACGGAGTTGTACAGTCTGAGCTACCCTGATGCACTGTGAACATAACCCCTGTTTTATAGTTCTTTATTCTGATATTTTGGAAGTGAGTCACCTTTTATGAAGTGTTGTAAGTTGAGAGAATTTAACCTTTTTATGCAAAGTTGTTGCCATTTTGTAAGAATTGTTTTGAATACATTACTTAACCACTGATCTCTTTCTTTTTAAGTAACTGCCTTCAGCTTAGTTCCTTTTTTTTAGTGTGAAGAAAGGTCAAGCAGGGGGGTAGTTACAGGCTGCGCCACTCTGCTTGGTAGAGCAGTTGTGTTGTGTGGTGTGAATGTTAGCTTTAAGCAATTGGGTTATTGTTGTGCTATTGTGTTAATCTGCATTGCACGTCATCCCGACTGCTTGGGTACAGAGGCTAAACAAAGCCGATCTTAAGAATAACTTAATCGCTGCTGGTTTGCAGTTTGAATAGTCCGAGGACATGGACTCATTGCATAAAATATTGATACATTTTCTGAAAGAGGGGAAGGGTGGAGACGATAAGAACACTGTGGAAGGGACCTGCAATCCTATAAGAGGTGAAATGAAAATACCATTGTTACTCTCCAGTTTTCAGTCTGTTCCTGTTTTGGATAGCTATGATCCTAAAGTGGTGTTGAAATTTATCATAGCTGTAGACAAAATAAAACGCAGCTGTCTTCTTACAAGCGATGTTGAGCTTATCCAGGGTCTTTTGCCCAAGTGTTCAGGGGTAGTCGTGGAGGTTCTGTTTGAAGGTCTGGAAAAAGGACATTCTTGGGAATCTATTAAGTCTAAATTGTGGCTGGTTTTATGTCCTGTTAGAGAGAAGGAAGACTTAGTCAGAAGCTGTTTGCGCAGTTTTCAACGTAGGGGAGAGTGTATGGTGGAATTCATTCAGGATCTACGAGAAAATGCGTTTGCATTAGGAGAGGTTTTAGGAGAAGATCAGATCAGTTTGGTACTGGACAACATGGATCCTGAGATACATCAACAGTGTGCCTTCCTTCACGTTCATAAAACCATTGATGAATTAAGTGGATGGGCAATTAGGGTTGACAACCTTGTTTATTCATGTCGAGTGTTTGAGTCCCAGAAAAGTTCGGAGAGTAAGAATAGTGATCATAGGAAAAAGTTAGGCTTCTCTTCTAGAACGGATCCTACTCTGAAGCAGGGAAGTAATGTTGTGTGTTTCAAATGTCATAAAACTGGTCATTTTGCCCGTGCCTGTAAGAGTAAAATTTCTGAGTCACGAAAATACTTCAGGTGTGGAGAAGTGGGACATATTGCCAGATTTGTCTCAATAGTTCTAACAAAGGTACATGTGGGGAGAGAAAGGTTGCCGAGATAACTGATGGTAGCGGTTATTAAAATTAGAGGGGGTGGTAAGAAAGTTAAAAGTTTATGGATAGATAACCTTGTGGGTGAAAAGTTAGTACAGGCTATGGTGAACACGGGTGCGAGTAGTAGTTTTGTTAGTCAGCGGTTCGTAAGCAAATTGTTAAAGGATAAGCCGGAATGGAGGAGTAGACTATGAGTAGGGGAAGGTTTCCAGTTACAAGTTGCCAATGGTGCTAGTAAGCAGGTGAAGGTTTATATTTTGCTGCACTTCAAGATCCAGAAGTTCTCCTGGACCAGGAAATTTTGGGTTTTACCTGAACTGATTGGTGAAGTGTTGTTGGGTCTTGACTTTCTAGAAGAAACACGAGCAATGGTAAATTGTGCAGAGCGGAGGATGGTGTTTGGGTTTTCCAAACATTTTATCATACCCCTGATGAATAAGAACAGTTTGGGGATAGCGGTGACAGAGAAGAAGCTCTGTGAAGCGCAAGAACAGCAGCTCCAGGGGGTGATCAACGAGTTTGGGGATGTACTAACGTCCAAATTAGGAAAATGTACGATGCTTCCTTACAAAATTATCGTGAGTGACGAGGAACCGGTGAAATTTCGTTCGTATCAGTGATCACCACCTAAGTTACAGGCCTTTAAGGAAATTATCAAAGATTTAGAAGAACAAGGAATTATCAAACGCTCGCTATCTCCTTATGTGTCCCCTGCCTTCTTGGTAAAGAAGAATGAGGCAGGCAAATATCGTTTGGTATTAGACTACCACCTTTTGAATAAGAAGGTCAAAGCAGATCCTTTTCCTCTTCCAAACATTGAGGTCTTATTTCAATATCTAACAGGGTGGCCACACACCGGGAAATCCTGGAAAACCGGGAAATTACAGGGAATATCATTTTGCAATGGAAAACCGGGAAAAATACAGGGAATTAGTGATTTGGCCCTGGAATTTTTTTTGCTGGTAGTAATTATTTCGTCAACTGTGAATATGTACATTATAGAAACATTTAAGGGCAACGTGCAAATCTCAGCGTTTTTATTAGTGCTAATTAAATTTTATAAAACACGCTATTTAATGTATACTATCTTATTAAAATGCAGAATATTCCACTCCGTACCGCGCATCGGCTACATGGAATTTGGTACGGTACCAACATTCCATTAATATAGTATTTGTACCATATTGCTGATAATAGCACCATACAACGTGCGTAAGTAAGCAGACAATAAAATTAACGTACTGTATTTCTGGCCAGTGTACCATATTATGGTCTACTGAATGTCGTATTTTTCGTGTATTTGCCGAAATAGCGGAACATTGCCGTGCCATTTGTTTTTGTGGCAAGGGCATGAATATTAGAGGTGTAAAAGTAACGAAAAAATGTGTACCCGTATGTATTCGTTACTATAACAATTAGTACTCGTTACTTTCGTATCGTTACTCGTTACTTCTGATACCGCATGACATGGCACATGCTATGTTATGTAACAGCATCGAATCGAGTCGTATTTCGTACGCGTACAGTATGACGTCGCGTAAATAAAAATAAATAGAATATAAACAATTTAAAATATTTGATAATTAACAGCTTTTGTTAACCAGGAAACAATTAACTCTCATTAGAGCGGCTTCATTATAATATATCTTTTAAGATAAGAACATAAAACGTGAAAATACGCGATTATAAAAAACAAAAACATACAGATTTATAATTTGTAAAAAAATACTTTCTTACGTTGTTTCTGTTCGAATCTAAAACTTTATCTACACACACAATACCTTTAATAAACAGTAAAAAACTTGGACGACGAATTTCCAAATTATACTTTTATTAATAAACAAACATCGTTCTTTGTAACGAATAAGCGCGTACATGCGTGAAACATACGAAAGATGCGAGTAACGAAATGCATTCGTGTGTAACGTTTCGTTACTCGTTACTAGATGCCGCACCCGTTACTCAGTAACGAATACATACGGTTTGCTACAGCTCTAATGAATATCATGACCGGATTGTGCATGGTTTATTTGCTTAGTGGTTGTTGTTTGTTTTGCGTAATAAACCATTGAACAGCAATTTTTCACAAATTCCGAAGTGTATTTTGTGGTGAATTGAAACTATAACCATTTTGACGGTAATTTGTAGTCCATCGTATGTGAAAATACGGGTGCATAACCTGGATTAAATGGCGGGAGCGCGGGCCGTGAATGTATTATAGGCCTAGTTATGTTGTGGTTGATGCGTTTGTGTGAAAATTTGAATTTTTTGTGGAAACATTGATAAGGTAAGCTTTTGTTTTATTTGGTTTGTCAATTTTACAACTTGTCAGTTTATTCAACAATTACAAAGCGTTCCTAGTTAAAAATTTTCATATAGGTAGTAAGTCAAGCTGAAATCTCAATAGCACATAATTATATCACCGTGCGTCTTGGTAGATTAGGTTAAGAGTGCCGCACGAGTGTTTTTTTTTCTTCACAATAACACTGGGGAAAAAATTGCGTCAAACTGTGTGGTCGCCGGTATTCAGTTATGTTTAAACATTTTTAATTTTCTTTAAAGGTTAGGCAAGTTAGACTTACATTGAATTAAGTATAATACTTTTAGGATTTTTGAGAGTAATAGGAAATTAATTATAATTTTTCTTTTTTTAGAGCCAAGATGTCACACTCAAAATATACTAAATCTGCATTTAAAGAAACATGGCTGCAGAATGAAGATTTTTCAGAATGGTTGAGGCCAGTTGTGCACAATCAGTATGCAGCAAGGTGTAGTTTTTGCCAGAATGTGTTCAGCTTGAGTAACATGGGCAAGAGAGCAGTTACTAGCCACATGACTAGTAAAAAACACATTAAATTTGTTAATGCTAAGAAGAGATCGCTGCTGATGGGAGTGTTTCTTAAACCAAAAGACTTACCTGGGACAGATTCTGAAATGATTAATGTTAATTCAGAAAAAGTAGTTGCTGGCACTTCTTCACAAGATTCAAAACCTGATATTCATTCTCAAGAAACTACATCCAAAAACATAAGCCATTTTTTATTGAATGATTCTGTTGTACATGCAGAAATTATTTGGTGTCTCAATATGATATTATCTCACAACTCAATGCGAAATGCTGCTAGCAGTGTTAATCTTTTCCCTATAATGTTTCCAGACTCTCAAATTGCTTGCAAAATGCAGCTACAAAGAACAAAATTGGCATACTCAATAGTGCATGGTCTTGCCCCACATTTTCATAAAGAGTTGATTCGGAAGTTGAAGGAATGTAAATACTGTGTTGTCGGTTTTGATGAGAGTCTTAATAAAGTTGCTCAAAAAGGTCAAATGGACATAACGGTTAGGTTTTGGAGTGAAAACAATTTGCGCACCCATTATTTTGGATCTGCTTTTTTAGAACATTCTTCAGCAAGTGATCTTGTCAAGGCTTTTGTGGAAGCACTTTCAGAAGTCGACATGAAAAAAATACTACAGATATCCATGGATGGACCTCATGTAAATTTTAAGTTCCTCCGGGATTTGAAAGAAGAAATAGTTACAAGTGAAAATGATCCATCATTCCTTGACATAGGTAGTTGTGGCTTACACACATTGCATTGTGCCTTCAAAGCTGCCATAAAAGCCACAGACTGGAAAATTGTTGAGTTCCTTCGTGCTCTGTATAATTTATTTAAGAATGTTCCAGCAAGAAGAGCAGATTATGTTCAATTTTCAGGGTCTTCAAATTTTCCAAAAACGTTTTGTGCCATACGATGGCTGGAAAATTCTGGTGTTGCAGAACGTGCTGTTTTAATGGTTCCTCATTTGAAAGTGTTTGTGGAGAAGGCTACAGCAATGAAACGTGTTCCATCTTGCCAGAGTTTTTGTGTTGTTTCAAAAACTATTGGGGACAAATTTCTGATTCCAAAGTTAGTTTTCTTTCAAGCTATAGCTTTGGAAATGGAGCCATTTTTGCAGAAATTCCAGTCTGATGCTCCACTTGCTTCCCTCCTTTACGAGTCTTTAAGTAACTTGTTGGAAAAGTTCATGTTGAGGTTTGTGGTAAAGCATGTTTTAGAGAAATCTAAATCCATCAAAGATGTTCCACTCAATGTTAAAGAAAGTTTAGTTAATCCAAAGTATGTAGATGTTGGGTATGCTACAAGAAGTGCTTTGCAGAAGGTAAAAGGTTCAACAGAGAAAGAATTACTGCTTTTTAAGGATGACTGCATGAAATGTTTTCAGGTTCTTTGTCAGAAGATAATGATTAGGTCACCCTTGAAATATTCTTTGGCAAAGGGAATTTCATGTCTGGATCCGTCTGTTGCTGTTATTCCTAAAGTCTGTGATGCTCGTCTTTCCACAACATTAAAACTGCTTGTTGAAAGTAAATGGTTGTCAGGAACAGTTGCTGATAATGTTGACAGGCAATTCAAGAGTGTGTGTAAATCATCAGAATTTTGTGAGAAAATGAAAACTTTTTCATCTGAAAGCACTTCTCTTGCTGAGTTGTGGCTAAGCCATATTCCAGAGAATGGAGACTATCAGGCATTAGTCAACTTTTTGAAGATGGTTTTCTGTTTGTCTCATGGGAACTCTAGTGTTGAGAGAGGATTCTCTATTAACAAAGAATGCTTAGTGGAAAACCTACATGAATCTTCAATAGTGTCACAGAGACAAGTTTATGATGCAGTTTCAGCGCTAGGAGGCATTCAAAATATGACCTTAACAAAAGATCTGGTAAAGTCATATCGCTGTGCTCGTTTGCGATACTCAGACGCCCTCAAAGATGCAAAAGAAAAAAAAGAAGCTCTAGATCATGCAGAAGTAGAGAAGTGAAGGTCAGTTTCCCTTGTTAGAGAGTTAGAAGAGAAGCGGAGAAAATTGATGGAAGATGCCATGAAACAGTCTGCTCTTATTGAAGAGGAGATAAAAGCAATTTCAAAATAAGAGTGCCTTTTATTAGTCATCATTTATTCAGTGTTCCATCTCATTCAACATTTCTTATTTAATTTCAATGTTTAAAAAAAATATGTTTTATGCCTCATGTTTTTAGTTTTGCTTTAAAAGTTTGTTTGTCAGGATGTCTTTTTTTAAAGTAGGACACTTATTTTAGAGTGTATGTTTATTCAATTTCCCATGAAAGTTTTGTGGACATGTTTTTCAACAAGCATTATTTAACTTACTTAAGATAGGCTGTAAACAAGTAACTCATTCTTTTCCATCCATAAACTTTGTTTTTAATTACTAGAATATTGTGGTTGCAGATCTGATAATAGGTAAGAAAATATTTGATAAAAATTTAGTTTATTATTATTTAGGATATTTAATCAGTCATAGTAAGTTTTAATTACGTTAATGATTACACCATTGCATAATATGTAATTTTTTTAAATGAAATTTAACTTGTAGCACAATTATCTCCTTCAGGGAAAAAACTTAGAATTTTCTGGAAAACAGGGAAATTGCAGGGAATTTCATTTTCAAAAATATGTGGCCACCCTGTCTAAGCAAAGGAAGATATTTTACTGTATTCGACTTGAACTCAGCATTCCACCAGTGTGTTTTAGAGAAGGACAGCAGGAAATATACTGGATTTGTCACTCCGTGGGGGCACTTTTAGTGGGAAAGTGTTCCCTTTGGGGTAAACTTCGGTGGTCAATGCTTGTCTAGAATATTGCACGCCTTGCTTGAGGAGTTTCAGTTTGAGTTCCTGGTGTCCTTTCTAGATGACATCCTGGTATAATCTGAAACATTAGAAGAGCATTTGGAACACGTAAAAAAGGTCCTTCTGAAGTTGCGTGGAGCAGGATTCACTGTAAATCCTACGAAGGTTGTCTGGGCCAGCTCCCAAGTGAAATTTTTGGGGTATCTAGTCACTGAGGGAAAATTAGTCTTGGACCCAGAAAAGATAGCTCTTATTGTGAATTTCCCCATCCCAAAGAATGTTAAGGGAGTGATGCGGTTCATGGGGATGTTGGGATATTTTTCTAAATTTATCCCAAACTACGCAGAGCGATGTGCACCCTTGAATCAGTTGAAGAAGAAGGAAGTTCCCTTCAGCTGGGACGCTGAACAGCAGACAGCATTTGAAGACTTAAAATTTGCCATCTCACATCCACCTGTCTTGCAGTTACCTGATTTTGAAAAAACCTTTACGCTGCAAGTTGATGCCAGCAGTTTGGCCTTGGGAGCGGTACTCTTGCAAGAAGAAGAGGAAAACATGAAACCGGTAGCATATGCTGGGAGGGCGAGCCCTAACCCAAACTGAGCAGATGTATAGTACTTATGAAAAGGAGGCATTGGGCTGTATTTTTGGCATGGAGCATCACCACCTCGTCAGTAACTGTCACCACCTCGCCAGTCACCGTCACCATCACCACCTCGCCAGTCACCATCACCACCTCGCTAGTCACCGTCCCCACCTCACTGGTCACCGTCACCACCTCGCCAGTCAGCATCACCACCTCGCCAGTAACCGTCACAACCTCGCCAGTAACCGTCACCACCTCGCCAGTCACTATCACCACCTCGCCAGTCACCGTCACCACCTCGCCGATCACCATCACCACCTCGCCAGTCACCATCACCACCTCGCCGGTCACCGTCACCATCACCACCTCGCCAGTCACCATCACCACCTCGACAGTCACCATCACCACCTCGCCGGTCACCGTCACCATCACCACCTCGCCAGTCACCATCACCACCTCGACAGTCACCATCACCACCTCGCCGGTCACCGTCACCATCACCACCTCGCCAGTAACCGTCACCACCTCGCCAGTCACCGTCACCACCTCGCCAGTCACCATCACCACCTCGCTTCGCCGACACGCAAACACGCCCCTGGCCCACTAATCCGAGGTCACCTCACCCTCCCCTTGACGGCACTCAGCAGGATAGCCTCTCCGTCCCGTTCCAGGAAAATTGTATCTGTACAAACTGTTGGGTTTTTATAGCATTACGAATGCGGCTCAAGTAATTTTTCAAAACTAAAAATTGCAGTCTAATACATAATTAAAGCCAAATTAACTTTAAATATTTTAAAACACACGTTATAGTACTATGCATATTTGTTTTTGCTTAAACGTAAATAGTGCCTACAAACAAAATTTAACCGTATTGAATTGATTTAAGATTCGATATTTAATAGTAAAAATTTCATTTCGAGGTTCTTTTTCTTTTCATAGCTTCGAATATATGTTGGCCTACATTCGTTGTGACTCTACAGTATGATGAACACTGCGCTACCGTCTACATTTCAATTTTAACTAAGGGTTGTAATTTCAGGATTATGCCATTTGTTTTAATTTTTTTTTCTTTTATTTTTATTAGGCTATAAATTTTAACACAAAGTACTATTAAAGGATAGTTTTACTATTATATGGCACCGTCGTGACACATTTCCATTCCAAAAGTCTTCCGTTCTATTCACGAAATTATTCCGTTCACGAGAGGTAAGATGTTTGCACATCAATAAATTATTTTATTGATAATTTTATTGACTTTTATTGTTAGCTGGCAATGTTGAATCTTTAACATTTTTGTGCACTACAGATTAGGAGAAACAAACGGAATAAAACACTGAAAATTTATGTTGCTGTAAAGGCAATGTTGGTGACTGCTGCGTGATATGGTTTAAGTTCTTTCATTCAAATTTTATTTCTTTTAGACTTTTAAAATCATACCAACTTTTAAGATTTTAAAAGGCTCGGTATAACTAATATTATTCTCTGAAAGAAATTAAAACCTATCACACAGTAGCCGGTTTTCAGTTTTATATTACTTTACGTTATATATATCCATGCTACACGAAAACGTTAGAAATGCAACTTTGCCAGCAAACTATGCGGAAAGTGCGCAATTCTTTTTCATTTTGTAAATGTTCAGTGACTCAGAAAGTCAGCAAGTTTAACTGTGTGGTACGTATAAATATTAAATTATGACCTGGAACGGGACATAGGTACACTCTTAAGGGTCCCACTCGTAGGGTGTGTATCTGTGTCAGGCGGGTTGATAAGCGTTAGACTCGTTGCTGCTTCTAGCAAGGTATCGCCTCTAAGCGCAAGGCTCTGGACTGGCGCGCAGTCTTCTCGTCGAGCATAGGCCAGCTACGATATTTGAGTGGTAACAGTTAATTGCAATGTAGCAGCGAATAAATGAAAATAAAGGTGTAATGTAAGTGTCTTGAGTGGTTTCAAGAATCTATACAGGATGTTTCACGCCTGAAAATTATTCTTAAAACACCCGTTTCAGTCATTTTCCCTCTTCTCAAAATTCTGTTAAAAAATAGAAATACGGAACAGAACTACTCATCCGCCCTCAGCATATACTTAAGTGTTTTTCGTTAACAGACCCCACTTGGACCTTTTAGCAATTTTTAAATCACCTGGATTTATTCTAAACACCGCATGTGTGCCCGGTAAGCAGGGCTCTTAAAAGCTCCGGCCAGGTTGTAGAAAGGTTGCAGAAAACAGATTTAATACTTGCAAGTGATGGACACGTTATCTATAAATACACACGTTATGGTAAAATTGTGATAGTGAATTTTCACGATGTACGCGCACCATGCAACGAAATTTTCACAGGAAGATGGCGGACCCACGGGTCGAACATTAACCCATATAGCCTATAGTAACTTTCATAACAATTGAGGGACATGCCGAACGTATCGATGTGCCAAAGGAAACTTTATGATAGTGAAACTTCCCTGGAATACAATTGGTAAACTAAAATAGTCATAGTTAAGAGTTAATTCAAGTTTTAAAAAACCTAAGTATACTGGTATTACAACTATTACAATGCATATTCTCCTTTCAATCTTTTGACAAACTTTGTAGCGCAGTGATCATATGCTCAGTTAATAAACTAATGGAACGCTGTTCGACACACGCCGGCTGCACGCACGAAAAAGGGTCCCGTAACGCACATTGTCCCGTTGCGCTGTGTCCCGTTACGCTCATTGTACTCTTGCGCCGCATCTATCTCTCTTCCACTCCATTGGAACAACCATCGATTTGACTTTTTCGAGGCGCATTAAACTTGAAACACTACCATTCGTTTCCTACTTTTCCTATCATCGTCCTATCCTTAACAGAATAACACAGATTGGAAGAAGTTAAATAGCAAACATGTATAAAAGTTACAGTTAAAATAATCTCTTCGTTAAAGTAATAAACATATTTGAATTAATGAGTGCAAATAAAACTAAATTTATCAATTAAATTGTAGATTTCATTTCACTCCTTTGTATCCACACAAAATAGTGATTATTCAATAAAAATAATTCAATTTTATTCATTAAAGTATGCAATAATTTCATCAATGTTTTGTTATGACGTTGTCACGTAAACCGACTTTACAGACAACCAATTTTCTTTACTTTATTAAATTACATATTACTGTATTATACAAATTGTGCTTATAGCAAATATATTTGAATACATTTTATTTTATTGCTATATTATTAAATACATAGCTCAGTCCATTGGATTTGTTATTTCATAGTAGGTACGCCTATATCCTCTGTGTTTACTTAAAATAATATTAAATTAAATACCTACGTTTGTTAGGTAATGACTTTTACATTAACACACATAGGTAATAAGAATTAAACGTTATAATAGTACAACTATCCATTAATAATTACTCATTTATAGTCACCTAAATAGTATTGACATTTTAATATGATGGGAAGTATTTTAATAAAATTCGTTGTCAAAAATGAGGTTTAGTTTTTTTTTTTTTTCGTTTTCATCCGAATTATTTTATCATTTAATTTAACCTTTCGCTCTGCAAATCGAATGATTCGGCAGTCGACGTAGCTGCTCCGGTAGCGAATTCTAGCGGTGGTTACGGAACTACGCATGATTCGCGTTTAGAAATATAGTGATTGATATTGAATAGTGTTACATAACTTATAACAAAAATCATTTATTAATTGTAAATAATATAAATGGTGTTTATAAACTTTTCAAGTGTATTTTCTAGCGTTTTAATATAAGCGAGGTTATCTTATATGTATAATTTATTTGTATTATAAATTATTGGATTATAATTTAATAAATAACTAAAATTAATTAATTAGAATAAACATTCAGCATATTTATCGATTTTCATTGATAATTATTATTTTTTATTTGATTAAGATATATAATTATTTTATACTTATGTTTATATTAGTATTGAATACTGAGTATATATTAAAATAATTTTTTACAACAAATTTAAAAATAATTCAGTATCTTAAATCTAAACGAAGTATAACTTCTAACGCGCGTATTTAAGTACACATTTTTTTTTTTTTAAATTTTAGCTGCGTCGTTTTTATATATTTACGGTAACGTAGGCAACATCTTTTTCAGTCGGCTTTTCCCAGAATTCTGTGAAGTGTTTACCTTCCTTAGAAAAGAAAATAATAGTTACCGTTAAAACGCTTATCAATTTTATGAGCCTCTTTAATACTCAGTGGCATCCATATACTGAAAGTACTTTCGTTCTTGAGGGCTCCACCTACCCGGACACACATACGGTGCGCAGAGCTTCAGGAAAAACAACGCGATTTCAAAACTACTCAAGATATCCGAGTGGGGTCTGTTTACGAAAAGCATTTAAGAGTTCGCTGAGGGCCGAAAAGTACTTTTCATTTAGGATTAAGTTTTTAAATGGTATTTTTAGAATAGTTAAAATGGTTGAAACGCATGTTTTCAGAGTATTTTTTTGGCGTAAAACAACCAGTACAGATCATTGAAAGCACTTGAGAGACTTGCATTACACCTTTACCTTCATTTCTCCGACATATAACGTTACGGTCACCGTTGAAATTTCACAGTTGTCCTGTGATGACGAGAAGACTGCGCGCCAGTCCAGAGGAGACACCGCGCTAGAAGCACCAGCGAGCGTCGCGCTTATCATCCCGCCTCACTAACACACACACACACACACCCCCGACGAGGCGGGGCCCTTAACCCTTACTGAAGAAACACGTAGGAATCAGCCTTACTTTGGGGGCCCTGTAACGAATTTTGCGAACAGAATGGCCTGTCTACCGTAATTTAAAATGTTTACATTTGAAAGAAAATAAAAAGTTATTCTTAACTTATATTTAAAATACAATTAATTTTCGAGTACAGAAGTACCTCTGATGGTCCTGTCTCCGTTGTGAAATCGGGGCCATGTTACAGAACCTAGTTACACGTGCTTTGTTATTTAAACGTGAACTGTTTGAATTGCATATAACTCCATAGTAAAAGTTATTTTTAGAGCTTTTTTTGAAGGGAGGGAGAAATCCTACTCCATAAATAAAGATATATATAGGATGTCCACAAAAGAATGTACCAGATTAAATGGTATATAATTACAGTTTAATTTAGACTATATACAACAAATCATTTATCCATTTGAAGGTAAAACAACCTAGTTTTTTTATACAAATGTTCAATGCGTGCACCTTTAGTTATAACACACTTCGGTTAACACGCCCGGAGAAATGGAAGCAATAGCGCCTTCAACTCTGGCAGATCATTAGGTAGCAGCGTCACGTAGACACGATCTTTTATAAAGCCCCAAAGGTAAAAAAAGAAATCGCATGGTGTTATATTAGGTGAACCTGGAGCCCAGCGAAAAAGAGATCTGTCATTCAGACCTTTACGACCAATCCGACGGTCATATTGTCAAATAAAGTTTACATGTTCTCCCTCTACTAATAAACTGTTTTGAGTTACTGTGTAATTGTGGCCCTGAACACTTACTGTTGAAACCATTAAATTTTATATTTAGTACGTCCTTTTATCGTCATACTTTATATTTATCATGTTTAGGATTTTATGGAATTTTCGGAGCATTAATTTAATGGGTGGCGCTTTCACGACGACAGGTGTGTATCGAAAATGAAGAACTGTGTATAGCTAAGGCTGGGTTCACAAATTTAAAAAAAAAAAAAAAAAAAAAGGGGTGAGTGCACAGCAGGCCATGCGCACGACTTGTGCGAAATCGGTTCACAATTGAAATCTTACTGTTGATTTCAACGAATGAAATTTCGGGATGTATCCGACATCTGTTGGAAGTGTAAGAAACTATATTAACTACCAAATGATCATCCCATGACATCTGACCAGCAATTTGTGAGCACAGTTTTTCAACATATCAATAAATAAATGGTTAAATAAATTTTCTTCAGTCAACCACGGTGTATTTTTTTTATTTGCAATTTATGCTAGTGACTTATAAGTAAAATAACATTAATTAATTTTTAAAGTAGGAATTTCACCTGAAAATTGTAATACCTCGAAGATTTCTTGCCACAATATGATTGATGAATATAAAAGTTATTTAGTCCCGCCAAAATGGCTTCCTACTCTACTCTCATTGGTTGTTGTGCCACGTGTCTGGAACGGAAATTAAAACATATATATATATTAATTACCCTTGTGTGCACACGACCTATCTCCCATGTACACGACCGTCCTAGGCGCTGTTGTGAATCAGTGGATTCTAAGACATTGCGGCCAGATCTTTTGCGCTCGACATGCTGTTACTGTTGCTGTTGTTTTTCCAATTGAATCGGCACATGCTAAAAGAGTCTGTCACAAAAAAAATGGTAACGAGAGTTAAGCATGAAAATCGCATGTTATAGGATAGCTTCAACCATCTATGCTAAAAGAGATTGAGTCACACGCGTGGGTTAGCTAATATTAGCTAGGGGAATTCTTAACGTACGCTAAAAGGGTTGCTTGGAGACAGATTTATTCGTTTTTACTCAGAACTGGGTTGCATGTGCCGATTAAATTGTGAACCCAGCCTAACTCTGAAGGGAAGCCTAAGATGTACATCAAGTTCTGTCCCTGCCCGAACACGCCCGAATATTCACCTTCGGCCAACCTCGGGTTTATTTATATATATTTATATTTCTCTGTTTATTTTAATGTAGCTATACTAACCTAACTAAACGTCCATAATGTTTTAATGTAGCTAACCTAACCGACCACTTTTAATACATATTTGAATTCATTTTTCCTGCGCAAAAATAAAACAAATCCCGAGGATGGCCGAAGGTGAATATTCGGGCGTGTTCGGGCAGGGACAGAACTTGATGCACATCTTAGGCTTCTCAACGCTGAACGTCTGGCTGCTTCCCGCGGTGCGTCTGAACGCCGCTTGGCTGCGCTGCGATCGCATGCGCGCGAAATTCAAATCTGCACGCTACTTCAACTTTATAGTCTTTGCGTTTCCGGACGTAATGTCCCTTGACAAAAAAAAATGGCCTATTGGCATCTTTTGACATTCCCGGCAACACCCATTAAATTTATGCACCGATTTTGTATTCCCGAACGCTCATTATAAAGAGGTTACTTTACAGCGAGAGTCCGCTCAGCCATGTACCTACCTACACAGAAAAACATTTTTTTTTTGTACTTTTACGAAAATAGGTAAATTTGGTTTTAGAAAAAAATAAAATGTATACTTCAGAATATACAAGATCTACATGGGAGAAACTAAAAGTGAACAACGTGAATAGAAGGTTACGAATGTGACTGTTATATTTTTAATTTTTTTTATAAATTTTACCAACAAGGGGGTAAAAAGGGGTAAGTTAAATTTTATCATTAAAATAAAATCTGCAAAGCCAATCAAGCGTGACTGTGCTTTTTTTTTTTACATTTTATCGAGATTTGATTCCAAAGGGATTAAACGAAATATAGGAAGTTTGGCATAAATAATTTAAATAATCATAAACTTAGGGTTGTTTGATTTTATTGACGTGATAACGTCTTATGAATCGAACAACGCCGGCTGTACGCACGAAAAAGCATGACTCATTGTCACGTTTCGCCTGAGCCGAGCGTGCAAGAACCGGCCAACCACCGTGCGAGAATGTAAAAAAAAATTATTTATTTGTCCAATTTCGTCATTTCAATTTAACAATTTATTGACATTGATTTTATTTCAGTTTATTTATATAACTAATTGTTCTTGATTATATTTAAACAAATTATTTAAATTAAATTTGCAAAAACTGTAAATAATATTTGAAAATCAAAAAGTATGCAATTTTTCATCAATGTTTTCTTATGACGTTATCACGTAAAATTATCGTCCGTATACCGGCTTTACAGACAACCCCCTTTTTTTTTTACAATTTTTTTAGTAAAAAGGTTTTTAATTATTCGCATAAATTTCTTAAAATGTAACATCAGCGTTACCCTGAAGCTACGTGTTATTAGCTAGTATTAAACATGAACAAACAGTAAAAACTAAAAGATAATGTAATGCATATTCTCTGTGTCAAAACATGTTTTATTATAGTTTAATCTATCCTATTATTAGTGCATGCACCCGTGCTTCGCCAGGCCGTCTGCACTCAGAACACTCACATAGCTCAAGTCCGCACCTCGAATAGAAAAAAAAACTGTTGCAATGGTCGTTGCCATGGAGATGCAGAATGTATCAACAATGCAAAAGCCTGTTGCCTTGGATAAAATACAATTCAACAACGCAACGGCGAAATTTATATTTATGTATTATCCGATACGACTCACGCGCCACTAAAAATTGTACGTTGATGGTGCTATGTTAAAAACTTACGCGAAAGTGCCAACAACCAATACAAAGTTATAACTCAGTCGGATGAACAATTCGCGTACGCATAGAAGACGAACACACAAACGTTAATTTATTTATATAAAAATTAAATAATAATCCTTCCTTTATAATTATTATTAGTATGTAACAAAAATTACTTTTTTTTTTTAAATTTTTAATTAAATTAAATTTAGTTTCTTGCATGAATATGTGTTGTTGTTTTTTTAAGTGAAACTAGTTTATCGTTTCGTAGTGTGTTTTTTTATGTGCAAGTAGTTTTTATCGTAGGGCTACTGTAGTCTTTGATTTTTGTATCTTTTCATTCTTGTTAATTGAGTTCATTTATGTTAGCTTATTGACGTATTTTGTTCCAGATTTAGTATATTTCGTTATGTTCGTTTGCTTTTATCGGAGCTCCGGCAATGAATCTGGTGGTAGTGCGTGAACTACATGTTAATCACTTCAAACAATGTGTAGACAAAATCACAATCGCCATTAAACGTTAAATTACGTGTCCGGGAAGCGTGTCATAGGTGTTGTTTGCAACACGAGAACACTTGTTTGCAACACGAGAACACGCGAGGTTGTATGTCACACATCCCTGGCGTGTGCTGAATGACTCGCAGTGACACACGTGTGGTAAGTGTTACTGGCTGGTGTTGTCCAGACTGCAGCGAGGAGAACTGCTGGTCTCGTGCCAGTCAGCACACGAGCCGGCCAGAGGCCGCACGTGCGTGCCGTAGCGGCGGTCTAATGGGGCAGCCGAGCCACACCACCCTGGCGAGGTAAGCCCTTCTGGGGAGATAACACGACTGTCGGGATCACAGTAGCCTGACGGACGTGACTGGATGTAAAACTATTATTTAAATCGCATTTACGTATGCGACTTTTGTAAAATTAGCTCAATTTTTTTTTTAAATATATATATTTATGTATTGCAAAGTCTGTTAATTTTTTTGTATTTAATCGTCAGTATTTTAAATAAATTAAATGTGAAGTTTTTGGAACGTCTTTATGCACAGTGACTTTGATGAAGAAATTTAAATTATAGTTGAACTTACTCCTCACAAACTTGGTGATTAATATAAAAGTCTAAATATTGACCAGAAATATTCCTGTAAAATTGTTCAGTACGTGAAAACTACTGTATCACTACAAAATAGTGTTCGCAGTAATACCAGGTTCGGATTCTTATCCTGGCATTTATAATTTGGGTTGTCTCAGTACCTTCGATCGTTAAAATTATTTGTAAACCGTTTCACTGGACAGCTTTCTAGTATTAACTGAGCACATTAATAAGCATAAAAAATCCAAATAAAATGCAGTTATTGAATATGCGATTATCTTTTTCAATGGTTTGTAAAAAAAATATTTCAATGAAAATTCAATAAAAATATAAAGTTATCCTTAATTTTCAAAAAGAAATACTCATTATTATCTCAGAAAACGTATTTCATAAATGAAAAAAATGCGTATTATAAAGTGGAAATTGGTTTACAAAGGAACCTTTTTTAAAAGTATGGACATTTTTAGATGTGAAATATATCTTAGCACTCGGAATACGGCATTAATAGGAGTAATGTTGTGAAAATTCTAGTCTGGAAGAGAGATAGTAGACCCACGTGTAGCAGTATAAATCCGTATATTGTCGCTTTCGTTACCATTAGTTATAAATTTGGTAAAATACAATAGTCATAATTTAAAGTTTGAAAATACGTTAAAAAATGGCATTACACTTTTAATAATACATGGTCTCCTTCCTCAACCCAAACTGTCCTGAGCTTTGTGGTAGAACGCGCTCTTGGTATTTCAAAGTAACGTGGTTCAAATCCCGCCACTGGAAATTTTTTTTAACTTTTTTTTTAATAAAACTATAATACAATAATATTGAATCAGCTCAATATTTAAGGTTTGTTTATAAGAAAAACCTACATACTGATTTCAGTTGGCTGAATATAAATAAAATTCTTTGTCGAATATCAGGTTCAAAGCCTAGAATTAGTACTTTTTCAAGTCTTTTTCGCTTGTTTTAATGCCGTTTCATTATAAAGATCAAATTATACCTTTTAAATAGAATTATTTAATAACTGAAGTGTGATTGCTGCCTATAAATGCAGTAGAAACACAATTTATGTGTATGTTTTTATCACGTTCAGCATTATATTGAAGAATTAAACGTTAAATTTCGGGCACGATTTTATTGTAATAACTTCATTTCAACGTGAGAACACATCAATTGGGACGGTACTGAGTGTAGATGTTTACACATCACTGGCTAGTACTGAAAGACTCACAAATTTTTTAATAATTAGTTTTTCCCTCTTTATTTATTTCACTCTTTATCCAATACTGAATTCCACGCAGACTAAGTTGCGGACAAAAGCTTGTTACAAATTCATATACGTACTTAATTAAAACTAAAAAATTTAAAAAAATATATTCAAAAATTTCATGGCTGAATTCCAATCCAAAGGATTTTCGGTTCGAATCCCGGCGGCTGCGAATTTTTTTTTTTGTACTTGTAAAAATAAATACGGCGCACGCAACATTTCAAAAGTAATAAATATATTTGAATTAATGAATTTAAATAAAAGTAAATTTATTAATTAAATTGTGCATTTCATTTCTTTCCTTTGTTTCAAAATAGTGATAATTCAATAAAAATGATTCAATTTTATTCATAAAAGCATGCAGAGGTAGATTTTATCATACAAAAGCTAGAAAAATTAAAAAAAAAATTTCTTCCTCAAAGAATATAATATTTTTAATGCTTAAATGGTTTGGTTGCGGCTCAGTCTCAGGCCGAATAAGATATTTCCTTTTCTTCTGGATCGATCATTTCATCAATGATTTGTTATGACGTTGTCACGTTAAACTATCGTCCGTAAACCGACTTTAAAGACAACCAATTTTTTTTTGTGCTTATTTTCTGAATTAGTTACTTCCTTTGAATCTCGTATTTTGTTTTTAAATTGCTAATCTTGAGTTGTTATCTGCGTTCCGTAGAAACTAACAAATTTTACGTTATGTGTTGGGTTTCTGCGACAAACAAGTGCTCCGCATAAAACAGCGTATTGGTTTATGCCCGTCATTGCTTCCCGATAGAGTTGCGTTGCTCTAACTTCCTGGCCCAACCTGGGAGATTTCTCCCTGCGGGTCGTGGAATTATGCAACAACGAAAAAAAAAAAGTATTTCGCTTTTCGCCACAGATGTGTAACATCTAACCTCGGTAGCAAGCAAAGTCATGTGACAAATACAATTTTAAATTCGGGCACAAATTTGACGTAGAATTCTCTAAACATTCACCTATATTTCTGAACGCGAATCACACATAGTTTCCGCACCCGTTACCGGAGCAACTACGTCAACTATAGAATTGAATAATTAGTAGACCAAATTTTAAACTACTTAATAACTATAAAATTAAACGGCTCCAATGAAAGCGGAAAATACTTTATTGAAATACTACTCTCTGGCTCCGGATTATGATTTTCGACAAGGAAGAATTTTATTAAAATACATCTTGTTGAAATTCACTAAACAGAAATACGTAAGTATGTTTGTGAACATTGGTTCGCGCCCTAGGGCACAGATGGCAGCACCTGCAGGTGGGAGCATGTCAGCCGCCACGAGGCTGCTGACCGCCGCTCTGCCCTGTAGCTCCGGGGCAGAGTGTCCGACCCGCGGTCTGCAGGTCCTGGGTTCGCGCCCCGCCTGCGGCCAAGCGGGGTTTTCACACGAACGTTGCGCGGCGTTCGTGGTTGGAAACCCCGCCAGGGTCGGACCGGGAGGAGCGGTAATGGGCGGAATCAAAAAATCCCCTGAAGGCTTCCGCAAGGGAGTGCATTTCTTTATGTGCTCCCTTGCGGAAGCCATTGGCAAGGGGGTTTCTCCCCGGGGCGGACGGAGTTTTGCAAAATATTCTAATTTTTGAATTAAATCAGTTTATTTAAATTATGCTCCATGTGTGAACAAAAATAATGCAATGTTTTAAAAAATAAGTGGTACAAAATAATTGGGGGGGGGGGGGGGAATGGGGGTGCGTGAGAAGTTATACTTCTTAGGCATCATTAAAAAATAGTTTTTAATTGCATGCAAATAATTAATTACAATAAAATAATAAAATATAAAGCGCTGGAAACAGATAGTCAACACAGTTAATAAAGTTCAGTTTAAAATTTTAAAAATAAAATTTAGAGAATAATAAATTTATATCACATAATTTTCACTAAATATTATAATATTCTTAATTTTAAATATTTATAATTGATTATTTTATTTTTTCAAAGAAAATAAATACATTAAAAAATTTAATTAAACTAAAAATTTAATTTAGGTGTATTCATTTTTTTAAATGTTTACTATTTTCTTATTTTAATATTCACTTTTCATTTTTATTAATAGATATTTATTATTTATTCAATTTAATAATAAATACTAGAAATAATATTTAATTTGATGTTCGATTTTAATTATTATCACAAATTTTTTATTTAACTTATTTTTTTCATTTTTTATATTAAATAACCAATAATATATATTTAACATTAATAATTTAATAAAATTTAGTATTATATGTGTTAAATATTAATATTTTAATTTATATCAATAAATATTACATACGGATAGTTAATCTCAATTATATTTGAGTATATAGAGCACAAATTTGTTTTACTAATATGTACGAATAGTAAATAATATTAATCAAAATATTCAATTTAAATCACTACTGAATATAATTTATTAGCACATATATAATTCGCACTTGTATGAAACTAAAACACGTGTTGTGAATGTAGAAACTAGAAACATGTGGATAAATATTATAAATATGAAAACAGTGATCAGAGGCGACGAGCGTGCCAACATGCGCGACTAATAGAGGTTCTATTTCTATTTTGTTGGTAGCTTTTTTTTTGAGACTTAATGAGCGATTTAGCGGGCAGCTTCAACCTGTTAATTTTGTGTTACAGTGATGCGCGCGCATCTTAAAATTTCACTCTCATAATTTTTTCATAACGCGCCTAAAGAAGTATAATTTTAAAGAATATGTCAGAGTGTCAGAGCATGAGAATTCATGCTCATTATTTTATTTATAGTCAACTTATCTATTAAGAAAATTTACGTACATTTCTGAATAATGCTCATCAAATAAACCAAGAATTCTTCACGGAGTCCATTTACTAGATTTAAAAAAAAACTATTCTTCAGAGTTAACGGTTGTGTGAGTTGAAAAATATGGAAAAGTATGCATGTGTAGAGAAATACCAAACAACAAAAAGTTCAAAAGGCGGCTTAAATTATGCAGTGCGCAACAGTATAATAAATGTGTGCAAAATTATACTCTGCAAAGGTTGTAAAAATGTGCATAAGGTAAGAAAACGTATGCAAATATATGCTAAAGGATTTCAAATAAGTTTAAAGTATGAGCGATTAGGAGACCGTATGGTAAGGATACAAATTGTGCGTAAATAATACCGTATGAAAAAATGCGGAAGTGTGCAAAAATATGTGAAAGCAAGCTAATGTAGGCCTATGCAGAAGTATGCGAATATATTGAAAAGTAAGAATAAGTATGCGAGCGCATGAGGAAATGTACAAAAGCGTGCAACGGTTTACAAAAAAAAAAAAAAGTTCGCGTGTGGGATATTATCGGAAAGTAGGAAAAAGGAATGATATTGTTTGAAAAAATATGGAAACTTATGCATGCAAATTGTGTAACATTTCAAAGATGTGCAACATGTGAAAATGTATGTGTGCGGTAGTGTGTAGAACTAATGATAAAAGAAAACATAAAAGTATAAACTGTTAAATCACGATTGTTGGGGTGATATACTGCCAAGAACTATAATTTTTTATGACGCTTTTATTATTTTCACTTGTAACTAACTATGTAATCAAATATTTTAAGTCGATTTTAACATACTTCAAATTGTTATATCGATTTCAAACTTTGCAAGTATATGTCATCCCGATGACAATCCAATAATTTCATGACTTTAACTCGTATGGGCATAGGGGCAAAAAAACACTACTTTCGTGCTATGGGCAATAACCATTCTTTTTTACAACGCTTTTATTAGCTTGACCTATATGTATGAACGAACTATGTAATTAAATCTTTCCATTGCCCTTTATTGACGTCCGAATGCATGCATACATATAAAGAACCTCTGACGATACTATATTTTGATAGCTTAAGACCTTCGTGTAGCGGGGGAATTTGGGGGGGGGGGGGGGGTTGTTTAGACGGTAGAAAAAACTAATTTGGAGCTATGTGTAATAACTATGCTTCTCGTGTATCCACGGGGTCAGTTCATGGTGGAAAATCTGCCCGGGGTTGTGTTAACCCACCTTGGAGGCTGATTTTAGGACAACCCCTCAGTTAATGTGTGTGTAATATAAAGAACATCCCTGTAGACATATACTTGAAAGACGGTCAAGAGCTTTCATTTTACCTAAAACTCACGAATTTAGATCAGTCTTCCTTTAAATTAGTTTTTCAAAACCATCAACATTTGTTATTTAATTAAATAATAACTTTTAACTGGCAAGCTATATTCTTAATTTTTATTAATTAATGTCTGCTGCTCTGTCGTAAACAATGAAGTACAGAATGGGTATCAAACATAGCGATATTTTATTTTGAGACAAAAAATAATATGTTTAATAACTAAAAAACTTGTATCGTTGAATTAACTTATAATTTTAAAAAAAATAAGTTTTATGTCCAACAGCCGAACAATGCACAACAACTCTTTATGTGCTCCCATGTGGAAAACCAACCCGGGGGGTTTATCCGGGGACGTGGAGTTTTGCAAAAAATTTAATTTTTTTAAAATAATATTTTATTGCATTTTAAACACAATCAGGCCATGCATAAAACAATTAATAATTACCTTTCGTCAAAATGTAGATTGATTTTTTTTGTGAAATACATGTGTTTATACTTTCGTAACGAATGACTTCATTGTTAAGTTTGCATTCAGCAATATGCAAAAATATTACATAATATGTTAGTATTGTTGGATTAAGTTTTATTCAAAGTAAAGATAGACTTTAGATTTTAAGGTTTGATATATTTATCAACTTCTTAAATAACAGAGACACAATTTATTTTTAAAAAAAATTATTAAATTTTTGTTGTAAAAATACTAAACTAAGTTATCTTTTTAACGTGTACAACGTAGAACATCATTAGCTGTGGTGCCCTTCGTTGGCGTGTTGTACTACCGTTTCATCGCTTAGCGTTCTGATATACTCAGGTCTCAACGAAGCTGCACTACTGTGAAAATATTATCACCATATTATAGTGGTACAGAAAAAAAAAATATTTTTATTCTAAATAGTCTTCTTTTTGTCGTGTCCAGTATATCTAAAACGGTAGCTCTTTAGCAAAACATACAATTGTTCAAAAGTATATAAAATATGAAAAAAAGTAAGAATGTATTTTAAAAAAAAATGTAGTTGAATGTTTGCAAACAAATGCATAGTGTGAGACCAGGGTTAATATTCATTTTTAAGATTCCAGGCCAAAATTCTTCTATTCCATTCGTTTAGACCTTAGCTGTTTGAAATTAACTATTCTAGGAAGAATGCTCATCAAATTAAATAAGAATACTTATATTAAAAACACTATATTTTTTAATAAAAATTAAAAGTATCTAACTTCACAGAAGAGACATTTAAAAATTTGGAAAATAAAAACGTGACAAAATATGCATGCAATACATGGTATATTGTGACTTGTTGTAAGTTTTTGGACATACGCCATTGCTAAGCTTAGCAATGGCGTATGTCCAAAAACTTACATCAAGTCATGCACTCCCATTGCACAAATCTTTTAAAGATAACATGTTATATTGTGCATAACGTAAAACGTATAAAGAATGTAATTGCAAATGAGTGAAAAATAAGATAAAATATGCAAAGATAGAAAAAAAAATTGCAGAAAGTAAGAAAAAATATACCTACATGCGAAATAAGTTTAAAGTGTGAGCTATTAGGAGAACCTATGAAAGGGATGCATAGGTAATTACGCTTGAGTATTAAAACACTCTAGTATGCGTAAATGTGCGCAATGATAAAAATAGGTGAAAATAAGCTAATTTAGGCCTATATATGTGTATCCAAACGAATGTTTTTATATGGGAGAGTATACGAAATAAGCATTAACGTGTAAAGCATAAATATTGTAGGGAAATGAGAACAAAAGTGTGCGAATTAGGAAAACTTTTGCAAAAAGCAATCAATTGTGTGATAAAGTGTGCGGAAATGTATGTGTAATTGTAGAAAAGGCGTTAAAGGGTGCGTACAAACGTTCACAAAAGTATGAATGGCTATGGAAACTTTAGGGACAGTATTAAAAAAAGTTTAGTAAGGTATTGAATTAAAAATCTATTAATTTCTAAAGTATTAAATTGAACGAAAGTGCAAAGTTTATTTTGTGATTTAAAAAAACGAAGAATCCTTTTGGCATAGCTTACAGGTTTAGGTAGATTTCCAACCACTTACTTATTCTGTAAACGTCTATAAAGTTCTGAACATTTGAAAACAATTAATGTACAAAACATTCTTCAATATTCCAAACTGATCAATAAAACATTGCGAAAGTGTTTCCGATGTTTTTAACTTATTGCGTGCAGCGCAGAAATATTTTTCAAATTATGCGTACTGAGGCAGTAGTGAATTTTTTACTTTCAAACACTTTATTATCCCCTGTACTTATACATATTGTGTTAAACGAAGGATTAGGATAATATTAACATGGTTTTGAATTTATTTTAATTCCAATACCGCCTCCTTCCTGTTTTTAATTTAATAGTTAGTCTTATCATAAATTATTTCAGCCAAAGGTTTAATTAATGTTGAGTATGATGACAATACATTATTATGGATTTGTTTGTAACACCTACTTACAAATAAGGGTTGTTTTGATTTTTATTCTATTTGATTTTTTTTGTATTTACACCCGTTTCTGTAATGGATGACTACATAAAGTATTTAATAAAGTTATATGATTACCGAACGGATTAGATAGTGTACCAACTAAGGTAGTTATGAATTATGTTAGTCCTCCAACCCTTGCAGTAATGTTTAGTCGTATGAAAATTGTATTTTGAAAAGAAAACTGTTTTTTTTTTTTTCCAACGAGTTATAGTACGTTCAATCTGTTGCAATATTTGTCATATTTTTTTAATATCAATAATTCTTTCATTTCTATCCATTTCACGGAATTTGGCTCATTAACGAACGTGATATATATGTATTAACTTTAGAGTAGACGTAAACCATATACTATTTTTCCGGTAGACGCACTATGCTAACGGCTACAATAGCTATTGTCTCTTCGAAATCTACCTAAAAGTACAAACGCATTGTTATAATTTATTTCTTACACTCTAGTATACTCGTTACAAAGTTAACGTCACGTGGTCATAAAAGAATGACACAATTTTACTGCTTGTATGTCTGTGATTTTCCATTATAAAACCAAATTAAGTTTCCCCCCCCCCCCCCCCCCGCCACCAAATTCTCTTGGTGCGGAATTCGATAATTGTGTTAATCCTGGAAACTAGCGTTCAGTGTCAATGACGTGTTTCAACAACAAGTATTTAACTATCCATATTTATATATTAGAAGAATTATAAATTTTTTAGACTACACGATAAAGAAAGGACGTTAAAATTCCGATGAATAACATGTGGGACTTGTTAGGTTTAGTTGGAAAAAAAAAAAATTCCCACATGTTAGTAGCAGGTGTGGTTTGAACCGTGTTGAGTCTGATCACGTGTTCCTGGAACTTGTGTTTTGTTCACTGCGCCACCGAAGCTTATTGTCATGGGGACAATAAAGTAAGTGTTTATTGAAGTTTTAAAATCACTTTATTTTTTCTAATTTTAATGTGATTGTACGTAGCTTGGAAAAACGTCAGAAATTGTGACACATGTCCTATGTGTCAATGAAAACAAAGTTGGACGCTTGTAGTGGATTATTAATAGGTCGTTAGCCATTTATGTAAACTTCGCTTCGATTTTTTTATGTCTTAATCTTGATACAGTTTTTTGTGTTGTACACACATTAAACATTGTTTGTTTGAGTGTATTTTATATTCGGCATAATGTAGGGGTTATTTCGTGAAAATGAATCAGAAGTCGATGAATGGAAATATGATAGAATGATGCTAGGCTTGATAATACATATACGTAAATTGTGTTTTTAACTGAATGTCTATTAGCAAATCACACACACCGCTATATTTTGCTGCCGGATAAGATACGTCGACTATCGAGTCTTTCGATCTGCAGAGCAAAATTTTAAACTATATAATGAAGCGGAAAAGACTTGACAAAATCCTAAAACAAAGGCAATTTAACTGACACAGTCTTATTGACATAAATAAAACTCATAACATTAATTTAAAAACTTTATAACAGAAATAGACTATACGCCTCTAAAGAAAACATACATAAAATTTGGTAAGACTACGTTACATATGTGCTAATAAATACAACTCTCTACATCGGATGAAATGTTGAAAAAACTATTGGAACAGGTACTAACATTTTATAGAACTTAATAATATAGTTATTAGAATTTTTGTTTGTTCGGTATTGTTTATAAACCTCAATATTTTACAATTTTATTTACTACTTGGTGACATTCGATCCCTGCAGAGTAAGAAGTTTGTAAATATTGTATTGACTTAAAAAACTATATCTAATAATCCAACCAAACTTAACTTTCATTACTAGCTAAAATTAATAAACGTATCTTTAACTTCCATCTCTTATTCATCAATTTTCATAATATCACATTTTAAGTTGTAATAAAAAATAGGATGAATATAATACAAATGTACGTTTATTTAAATATTTAGTATTGGAAAACTTTTGAAGTACAAACGGGATGAGCTTGGCTTCATTTGGTTAAAAGATAACACATTTACCTTAATATGTAGTTTTTGTAATATTTGCGTATCATTCTTGTGGGAAAAGAGGTGATGTGTGTAAAATATGGGAATTTTGTTTAATTAATACCTACCTTAACTAATAATCAACTATTAGGTAAATCTCATACCAGTATTATATATTTCAAATAAAGAGATGATTGTTTCGGAAAGCTTCAAATAATGTATTTATCTGTAATAAGATAAAAATATTTAAATATTATATAAATGAAAGTGTAGGTGTAAAAGAAGGCATTATCTAGTAAAATTAAATAGATGCATGGTTTACAATGTCGTGAAATGGAAAGGTGGTAGCCTAAGTGTGATTTCATCTTTATAAAATATCTCCCCGGTATTTATCTTTACTCAAAATTGTCACTTTAGACAGTATCAATATTAATATGAATGGATTTAATCTCAATATTTTTTAATGAAAACGTGTGTAATTCTTCGCATACATTTGTTAAAATGGAACATCAGCAGTACCCTGAAACTGCGTGTGAGAAGTCGCAGGTTGTTAGCTAGTACTAAAAACGAACAAATATTAAAAACTAAAAGATAATGTAACGTTTATTCACTGTGTTAAAACATGTGTTATTTAAGTTTATATTATTCCTTTATTATTGGATGCACCCGTTCTTCGCCAGGCCGTCTGCACGCAGAACACTCACATAGCTCAAGTCCGCACCTCGAATAGAAAAAAACCGATGCAATAGTCGTTGCCATGGAGACGCAGAAGGTATCAACAATGCAAAAGCCTGTTGCCTTGGGTAAAATACAGCTGCCACAATACAACAGCAAAATTTATGTATTATCCGATATGACTCACGCGCTTTAAAATTGTACGTTGATGGTGCTATGTCATAAACATTCGGGAAAGTGCCAACAACAGTACAAAGTTTTATCTCAGGCGGATGAACGATGCGCGTATGCATAGAATATGAACACATAATCATTTTTTATATATTATGATAAAAATTAAATGATATCTTTCCCTATATCAAACTTTGTTAGTATGTAACAAAGTTTCTTTTTTTTTTGATTTATAATTTTCATATTGAATTAAATCTGGTATCTTAAGTTGCATATGTTGTTTCGACGTGATAACGTCTTATAAATCGATGGACGCCGGCTGCACGCCCGAAAAAGCATGACTCATTGTCACGTTCCGCCTGACCCAAACGTGCAAGCGATAGAGAGGCACGATCGGCTTGTGACGCATCTGTCTCTCTTCCACTCCATCGGCCGATGCGTCCGAGTAGAAGAGAGACAGCGGCAGCACACAACCTACACGTGAAAAGTTAATGTGGTTTCCATTGTTAATTGCGGCAAATAAGGTAATTAATTCTTTCATTATAAGAATTTGATTAATGATATAACCACATATATTTGTTCTTTGATTATTAAAAAAAAAAACGTCGCATCGGTCAGCGAGTTACAATTTTGACTAAAAAGTTATTATCTCACAAACGATCGTAGAAAAATTCAACTGCTTTTATTTAGTATTCAATGAAAAAATAAATTGTAAATTTCAATTAACTCCTTCTTTGTATTATACAAAATAGTGATAATAATTCAATTTATAAAAGTATGCAATTTTTCTTCAATGTTTTTTTTATGATGTTATCACGTAACATTATGGTCCGTAAACGGACTTTACAGACAACCCTTTTTTTTTCTAATTATAAACGTTTGGCTCATTGGTGAACTTTTTAAAGTACAAGTAGTTTATCGTTTCGGAGTGTTTTTTTGGGGGCAAGTAGGTTTTGTGGGAGTCATTAACGAGATAATTTTTACACTTACACAAATAGCTTGTATAAAATTATGCAATTGTCAGTCAAGAATGAAACCATTTAAAAATGAAAAAAAAAATTGCGTTCATGATAAAACAAATGCCGTGGATAATTATTTTTAAAAGGTAATTTTTTGCAAAAAAAATATTTCTATACCACATGATAGTTAAAATATTTTCGCATCGTCTGTGTTTCGTGATTATTTGAGTGTCTTTCTGGTACATATGGGGGCCGTTATTTTAGCTGCACCGGCAACAAATTCTGGCGGCGGTGCAGAAACTACATGCACGCTCAGCATTATGTTTTAAGAATTCTACGTTAAATTACGTGTCCGATAATCATGTCATAGGCGTTGTTTGCAACACGAGAGCACGCGAGGTTGTATGTCACACATCCCTGGCGTGTGCTGAATGACTCGCAGTGACACACGTGTGGTAAGTGTTACTGGCTGGTGTTGTCCAGAACTGCTGGTCTCGTGCCAGTCAGCACACGAGCCGGCCAGAGGCCGCACGTGCGTGCCGTAGCAGCGGTCTAATGGGGCAGCCGAGCCACACCACCCTGGCGAGGTAAGCCCTTCTGTGGAGATAACACGACTGTCGGGATCACAGTAGCCTGACGGACGTGACGTGTCATATTTGTGGCGTCAGAGTAACAGACTTCCCGATTGTATGTAAAACTGTTATTTAAGTCGCTTTTACGTATGCGACTTTTGTAAAATTAGCGCCAGTTTTTTTTTTTTTTCGAAAAAAAAAAATTATATTTATGTATTGCAGTCTGTTAATTTTTTTGTTGTATTTTAAATAAATTAAATGTGAAGTTTTTGGAACGTCTTTATGCACAGTGACTTTGATGAAGAAATTGAAATTATAGTTGAACTTACTCCTCACAAACTTGGTGATTAATATAAAAGTCTAAATATTGACCAGAAATATTCCTGTAAAATTGTTCAGTACGTGAAAACTACTGTATCACTACAAAATAGTGTTTGCAGTAATACCAGGTTCGGATTCTTATCCTGGCATTTATAATTTGGGTTGTCTCAGTACCTTCGATCGTTAAAATTATTTGTAAACCGTTTCACTGGACAGCTTTCTAGTATTAACTGAGCACATTAATAAGCATAAAAAATCCAAATAAAATGCAGTTATTGAATATGCGATTATCTTTTTCAATGGTTTGTAAAAAAATATTTCAATAAAAATATAAAGTTATCCTTAATTTTCAAAATAAATACTCATTATTATCTCAGAAAACGTATTTCATAAATGAAAGAAATGCGTATTCTTATGTTGTACAAGGTTAAAATATATTCATTGTAGTATACATTGGAAATTGGTTTACAAAGGAACCTTTTTTAAAAGTATGGACATTTTTAGATGTGAAATATATCTTAGCACTCGGAATACGGCATTAATAGGAGTAATGTTGTGAAAATTCTAGTCTGGAAGAGAGATAGTAGACCCACGTGTAGCAGTATAAATCCGTATATTGTCGCTTACGTTACCATTAGTTATAAATTTGGTAAAATAAAATAGTCATAATTTAAAGTTCGAAAATACGTTAAAAAATGGCATTACACTTTTAATAATACATGGTCTCCTTCTTCAACCCAAACCGTCCTGAGCTTTGTGGTAGAACGCGCTCTTGGTTGTTCAAATCCCGCCACTGGAAATTTTTTTAAACTTTTTTTTTAATAAATCTATAATACAATAATATTGAATCAGCTCAATATTTAAGGTTTGTTTATAAGAAAAACCTACATACTGATTTCAGATGGCTGAATATAAATAAAATTCTTTGTCGAATATCAGGTTCAAAGCCTAGAATTAGTACTTTTTCGAGTCTTTTTCGCTTGTTTTAATGCCGTTTCATTATAAAGATCAAATTATACCCATTTAATAGAATTATTTAATAACTGAAGTGTGATTGCTGCCTATAAATGCAGTAGAAACACAATTTATGTATATGTTTTTATCACGTTCAGCATTATATTGAAGAATTAAACGTTAAATTTCGGGCACGATTTTATTGTAATAACTTCATTTCAACGTGAGAACACATCAATTGGGACGGTACTGAGTGTAGATGTTTACACATCACTGGCCAGTACTGAAAGACTCACAAATTTTTTAATAATTAATTTTTCACTCTTTATCCAATACTGAATTCCACGCAGACTAAGTTGCGTACAAAAGCTTGTTACAAATTCATATACGTACTTAATTAAAAAAATTATATTCAAAAATTTCATGGCTGAATTCCAATCCAAAGGATTTTCGGTTCGAATCCCGGCGGCTGCGAAATTTTTTTGTACTTGTAAAAATAAATACGGCGCACGCAACATTTCAAAAGTAATAAATATATTTGAATTAATGAATTTAAATAAAAGTAAGTTTATTAATTAAATTGTACATTTCATTTCACTCCTTTGTTTCAAAATAGTGATAATTCAATAAAAATGATTCAATTTTATTCATAAAAGCATGCAGAGGTAGATTTTATCATACAAAAGCTAGAAAAATTAAAAAAAAAAATTTCTTCCTCAAAGAATATAATATTTTTAATGCTTAAATGGTTTGGTTGCGGCTCAGTCTCAGGCCGAATAAGATATTTCCTTTTCTTCTGGATCAATCATTTCATCAATGATATGTTATGACGTTGTCACGTTAAACTATCGTCCGTAAACCGACTTTACAGACAACCAAATTTTTGTGCTTATTTTCTGAATTAGTTACTTCCTTTGAATCTCGTATTTTGTTTTTAAATTGCTAATCTTGAGTTGTTATCTGCGTTCCGTACAAACTAACAAATTTTACGTTATGTGTTGGGTTTCTGCGACAAACAAGTGCTCCGCATAAAACAGCGTATTGGTTTATGCCCGTCATTGCTTCCCGATAGAGTTGCGTTGCTCAAACTTCCTGGCCCAACCTGGGAGATTTCTCCCTGCGGGTCGTGGAATTATGCAACAACGAAAAAAAAAAAAGTATTTCGCTTTTCGCCACAGATGTGTAACATCTAACCTCGGTAGCAAGCAAAGTCATGTGACAAATACAATTTTAAATTCGGGCACAAATTTGACGTAGAATTCTCTAAACATTCACCTATATTTCTGAACGCGAATCACACATAGTTTCCGCACCCGTTACCGGAGCAACTACGTCAACTATAGAATTGAATAATTAGTAGACCAAATTTTTAAACTACTTAATAACTATAAAATTAAACGGCTCCAATGAAAGCGGAAAATACTTTATTAAAATACTACTCTCTGGTTCTGGATTATAATTTTCGACAAGGAGGAATTTTATTAAAATACTTCTTGTTGAAATTCACTAAACAGTAATACGTAACACGTAAGTATGTTTGTGAACATTGGTTCGCGCCCTAGGGCACAGGTGGGAGCATGTCAGCCGCCACGAGGCTGCTGACCGCCGCTCTGCCCTGTAGCTCCGGGGCAGAGTGTCCGACCCGCGGTCTGCAGGTCCCGGGTTCGCGCCCCGCCTGCGGCCAAGCGGGGTTTTCACACGAACGTTGCGCGGCGTTCGTGGTTGGAAACCCCGCCAGGGTCGGACCGGGAGGAGCGGTAATGGGCGGAATCAAAAAATCCCCTGAAGATGGCTTCCGCAAGGGAGTGCATTTCTTTATGTGCTCCCTTGCGGAAGCCATTGGCAAGGGGGTTTCTCCCCGGGGCGGACGGAGTTTTGCAAAATATTCTAATTTTTGAATTAAATCAGTTTATTTAAATTATGCTCCATGTGTGAACAAAAATAATGCAATGTTTTAAAAAATAAGTGGTACAAAATAATTGGGGGGGGGGGGGGGGGGAAATGGGGGTGCGTGAGAAGTTATACTTCTTAGGCATCATTAAAAAATAGTTTTTAATTGCATGCAAATAATTAATTACAATAAAATAATAAAATATAAAGCGCTGGAAACAGATAGTCAACACAGTTAATAAAGTTCAGTTTAAAATTTTAAAAATAAAATTTAGAGAATAATAAATTTATATCACATAATTTTCACTAAATATTATAATATTCTTAATTTTAAATATTTATAATTGATTATTTTATTTTTTCAAAGAAAATAAATACATTAAAAAATTTAATTAAACTAAAAATTTAATTTAGGTGTATTCATTTTTTTAAATGTTTAATATTTTCTTATTTTAATATTCACTTTTCATTTTTATTAATAGATATTTATTATTTATTCAATTTAATAATAAATACTAGAAATAATATTTAATATGATGTTCGATTTTAATTATTATCACAAATTTTTTATTTAACTTATTTTTTTTTCATATTTTATATTAAATAACCAATAATATATATTTAACATTAATAATTTAATAAAATTTAGTATTATATGTGTTAAATAATAATATTTTAATTGTTTTACTAATATGTACGAATAGTAAATAATATTAATCAAAATATTCAATTTAAATCACTACTGAATATAATTTACTAGTACATATATAATTCGCACTAGTATGAAACTAAAACACGTGTTGTGAATGTAGAAACTAGAAACATGTGGATAAATATTATAAATATGAAAACAGTGATTAGAGGCGACGAGCGTGCCAACATGCGCGACTAATAGAGGTTCTATTTCTATTTTGTGGGTAGCTTTTTTTTTTAGACTTAATGAGCGATTTAGCGGACAGCTTCAACCTGTTAATTTTGTGTTACAGTGATGCGCGCGCATCTTAAAATTTCACTCTCATAATTTTTTCATAACGCGCCTAAAGAAGTATAATTTTAAAGAATATGTCAGAGTGTCAGAGCATGAGAATTCATGCTCATTATTTTATTTATAGTCAACTTATCTATTAAGAAAATTTACGTACATTTCTGAATAATGCTCATCAAATAAACCAAGAATTCTTCACGGAGTCCATTTACTAGATTTAAAAAAAAACTATTCTTCAGAGTTAACGGTTGTGTGAGTTGAAAAATATGGAAAAGTATGCATGTGTAGAGAAATACCAAACAACAAAAAGTTCAAAAGGCGGCTTAAATTATGCAGTGCGCAACAGTATAATAAATGTGTGCAAAATTATACTCTGCAAAGGTTGTAAAAATGTGCATAAGGTAAGAAAACGTATGCAAATATATGCTAAAGGATTTCAAATGAGTTTAAAGTATGAGCGATTAGGAGACCGTATGGTAAGGATACAAATTGTGCGTAAATAATACCGTATGAAAAAATGCGGAAGTGTGCAAAAATATGTGAAAGCAAGCTAATGTAGGCCTATGCAGAAGTATGCGAATATATTGAAAAGTAAGAATAAGTATGCGAGCGCATGAGGAAATGTACAAAAGCGTGCAACGGTTTACAAAAAAAAAAAAAAAGTTCGCGTGTGGGATATTATCGGAAAGTAGGAAAAAGGAATGATATTGTTTGAAAAAATATGGAAACTTATGCATGCAAATTGTGTAACATTTCAAAGATGTGCAACATGTGAAAATGTATGTGTGCGGTAGTGTGTAGAACTCATGATAAAAGAAAACATAAAAGTATAAACTGTTAAATCACGATTGTTGGGGTGATATACTGCCAAGAACTATAATTTTTTATGACGCTTTTATTATTTTCACTTGTAACTAACTATGTAATCAAATATTTTAAGTCGATTTTAACATACTTCAAATTGTTATATCGATTTCAAACTTTGCAAGTATATGTCATCCCGATGAGAATCCAATAATTTCATGACTAACTCGTAGGGGCATAGGGGCAAAAAAAACACTACTTTCGTGCTATGGGCAAGAACCATTCTTTTTATAACGCTTTTATTAGCTTGACCTATATGTATGAACGAACTATGTAATTAAATCTTTCCATTGCCCACTATTGACGTCCGAATGCATGCATACATATAAAGAACCTCTAAAGATACTATATTTTGATAGCTTAAGACCTTTGTGTAGCGGGGGAATTTGGGGGGGGGGGGGTTGTTTATAGGGTAGAAAAAACTAATTTGGAGCTATGTGTAATAACTATGCTTCTCGTGTATCCATGGGGTCGGTTCATGGTGGAAAATCTGCACGGGGTTGTGTTAACCCACCTTGGAGGCTGATTTTAGGACAACCCCTCAGTTAATGTGTATGTAATATAAAGAACATCCCTGTAGACATATACTTGAAAGACGGTCAAGAGCTTTCATTTTACCCAAAACTCACGAATTTAGATCAGTCTTCCTTTAAATTAGTTTTTCAAAACCATCAACATTTGTTATTCAATTTAATAATAATTTTTAACTGGCAAGCTATATTCTTAATTTTTATTAATTAATGTCTGCTGCTCTGTCGTAAACAATGAAGTACAGAATGGGTAATGACAACTGTATCAAACATGGCGATATTTCATTTTGAGACAAAAAATAATATGTTTAATAACTAAAAAACTTGTATCGTTGAATTAACTAATAATTTTAAAAAAAATTAAGTTTTATGTCCAACAGCCGAACAATGCACAACAACTCTTTATGTGCTCCCATGTGGAAAACCAACCCGGGGGGGTTTATCCGGGGTCGTGGAGTTTTGCAAAAAAATTAATTTTTTTTATAATATTTTATTGCATTTTAAACACAATCAGGCCATGAATAAAACAATTAATAATTACCTTTCATCAAAATGTATATTGATTTTTTTTGTGAAATACGTGTGTTTATACTTTCGTAACCAATGACTTCCTGTTAAGTTTGTATTCAGCAATATGCAAAAATATTACATAATATGTTAGTATTGTTGGATTAAGTTTTATTCAAAGTAAAGATAGACTTTAGATTTTAAGGTTTGATATATTTATCAACTTCTTAAATAACAGAGACACAATTTATTTAAAAAAAAATATTTAGTAAATTTTTGTTGTAAAAAAAAACTAAACCAAGTTATCTTTTTAACGTGTACAACGTAGAACATCATTAGCTGTGTTGCCCTTCGTTGACGTGTTGTACTACCGTTTAACCGCTTAGCGTTCTGATACACTCAGGTCTGTAAGAAGCTGCACTACTGCGAAAATATTATCACCATATTATAGTGGTACAGAAAATATATATTTTTATTCTAAATAGTCATCTCTTTGTCGTGTCCAGTATATCTAAAACGGTAGCTCTTTAGTAAAACTTACAATTGTTCAAAAGTATAGAAAATATGAAAAATTTTGTAAGAATGTAATTAAAAAAAATTAAATGTAGTTGAATGTTTGGAAACAAATGCATAGTGTGAGACCAGGCTTTATATTCTTTTTTTAAGAATCTAGGCCAAAATTTGTCTATTTCAATCGTTTAGACCTTAGCTGTTTGAAATTAATTATTCTAGGATGAATGCTCATCAAATTAAATAAGAATACTTAATATAACACTATATTTTTTATTAAAAATAAAAAGTATCTAACTTCAGAGCAGAGACATTTAAAAATTTTGAAAATCAAAACGTGACAAAATATGCAATACATGTTATATTGTGCATAACGTAAAACGTATAAATAATGTAATTGCAAATGTGTGCAAACTATGATAAAATATGCAAAGATAGAAAAAAAACATTTGCAGAAAGTAAGCAAAAATATACCTACATGCGAAATATTTTTAAAGTTGTGACGCGAACGTGTGCCTGTCTATGACTATTACAACTGCGTTTGACACAGCTAACACGTCACAGTTACTTATATTTGAGTAATTACAGATGGTATTACGGGGTAATGTATGTTAACTGGCTGTCAAAGTATGGTGGTTGGCTGTACCCGTGTATGGTTAGTACCAAAACTGATAACATTTAATAATTAAAGCAATATCAAATTATTTAATGTATATAATTGATATAATTTCTACACATAGATATGTACAATACTTGAACTGAAAATTATTGATCTGAATAAGTTTGACTAGAAAAATTAGGTTCAGATTATCCTAACGTTGTACCAGCTTTTAAATAACCTACCAAATACAGATAGCCAGACATGAATGTATTCGGGTCCAGTTTCGATACTACACCGTCATTACTGAATTATCAAGGTTTGCAACTACCGGTACTAGCTCAATTTGTGGTAGGGCAGGTTCTTCGGCCATTCAGGACTTCTGGGTAGATCGGTGTATGGTCGCAGGAACTTGTAGAAAGGGACGCTGCAATAGAGTTCTAATCCGCTACGACTCATTGACTGGATCGGCGACACCAAAATGGTCCTGAAAAACGTGGTACAAGGAAAGTTCTCACCACGAGATGGCAGGAATCAGATGTAGAAGTCGCGATGCTGGAAGCACTCGCGAAACGCCGCGTATGTCGTGTTAAGGCGTATACCCTGTATTCTGAGGTAGATGAACTCAGAATTCTCCTATCTGAATACTCTGTTAACACTGTAGTATCTAACTATCGTAGCGGACACGATTTTCTTGTTTCCTTTGCGGGCACCAGGTTTTTGGCGACACATCGCAAGGGAAACGTCTTATCTCCAACATGGCGTCTTAGAATCCTCTCTATTCCTTTCTTTTCAACCTCAACTTCCCAGGATTGTTGTAGCAACCAGCGAGCTCGCAACTAGCAGGAAGAAATACTCAGCAGTTGTAGTAAAATCCAATGTACGGTAATTAAACCTGTGTTTAACTCATGTAAAGCTTGCAGAAAAAGGAATAGGCGTCCAAAGAATAATTAAATGAAGACAATAAATTATTAAACTGCTGCAATTTCCAAAGACTAAACATACTGGCTGGCCTTAGCTATCCATATTAGTGTGATTGCTGGTACAACTTATAATACAAATACATATTTAAATATAATAATTAATTTACAATAAACATCAGATAATGAAATCAACCTGTAAACGGTTGACTGTTTACAAAGTGTAAGCTATTAGGAAAACCTATGGAAGGTATGCATAGGTAATTACGCTTAAGTATTAGAACACTATAGTATGCGGAAATGTGCACAAAGAAAGAAAGCAGTGATTAAAATAGGTAACAGTAAGCTAATCTAGGCCTATATATGTATTCAAACGAATGTTATTATATGGAAGAGTATACGAAAATAAGCATTAACGTGTAAAGTATAATAATTGTGTGAAAATGAGTACAGTATGCGAAAGAGAACAAAACTGTGTGAATTAGGAAAACGTTTGCAAAAAAATCATTTGTGTGATAAACTGTGTGAATTAGGAAAACGTTTGCAAAAAAATCATTTGTGTGATAAACTGTGTGGAATTCTACAAAATTCGTTATACGGTGCGTACAAACGTGTACGTAAGTGTTAAAAACTATAAATGGGTATGGATAATTTAGGGACAGTATTAATAAAAGTTTAGTAAGCTGTTGAATTCAAAATCTATTAATTTCTAAAGTATTAAATAATACGAAAGAGTAAAGTTTCTTGTAAAGAAAGAGTAAAGTTGTGATAAAAGAAAACGTAGAATCCTTTCGGCACAGCTTACAGGTGTAGGTAGATTCCCAAGCACTTACTTATTCTGGAAACGTCTATAAAGTTCTGAACATTTTAAAAATTATTATGCACAAAACATTCTTCAATATTCTTAAGTGATCAATAAAACATTGTCAACAAGTTTCGGATTTTCCAAATTTTGCGTACTGAGGCTTTACTCAATTTTTTACTTTCAAACACTATTTATTATCCCTTGTACTTATACACGCGCGTATAAAAATTTGTGTTAAAAGAAGGATTAGGATAATATTAACATGGTTTGAAATTAATTTTATAGGTAAGATATTTAAATTCCAATACCGCCTCCCTCCTGTTTTTGTTTTCATAGTTAGTCTTATCATAAATTATTTCAGACAAAGGTTTAATTAATGTTGAGAATGATGACAATAAATTATTATGGATTTGTTTGTAACACCTACTTACAAGAAGGGTTGTTTTGATTTTTTTGTATTTACACCCGTTTCTGTAATGTATGACTACATAAAACTGTATTTCAATAAAAGTTTAGACCATAATTTAGGAAGTTTAAATAAATAAGATAGAATTAAATATTGTACGCCTTACTATACTTGTACCTATTATTCTACCCCTTGTTATATGATTACCGAACATTGCGAACGGTTTAGATAGTGTAGCAACTAAGGTAGTTATGAATTACGTTTGTCCTCCAACCCTTGCAGTTATGTTTGGTCGTATGAAAAATGTATTTTGAAAAGAAATTTTTTTCCCAACGAATTATAGTGCGTTCAATCTGTTGCGATATTTGTCATATTTTTTTAGCTATTGCGATTTTTTTTAATATCAATAAATCTTTCATTTCTACTCCTTTCACGGAATTTGGCTCATAAACGAACGCGACCGATATTTTCCATTACTATATCTTATGTATCAGTTTGGAAGTGATTTTTGCGAAATTACCAAAGTTATCGTGTCTATAAAATGTGTTATATGTATTAACTTTGAGTAGACGTAAACCATATATAATTTTTCCGGTAGACGCACCATGGTAACGGCTACAATAGTTATTGTCTCTTCGTAATCTACCTAAAAGTACAAACGCATTGTTATTATTTATTTCTTACACTCTATTGTACTCATTACAAGGGTTGACGTCACGTGGTCATAAATAGAATGACACAATGTCACTGTTTGTATGTCTATGATTTTCCGTTATAAAACCGAATTAAATTTTTTTTCCCCTCTCTAGGTGCGGAATTCGATAATTGAGTTAATCCTGGAAACTAGCGTTCAGTTTTAATGACGTGTTTGAACAACTAATATTTAACTATCCACATTTATATATTAGCAGGATTATAAAATTTTTAGACTACTTTATAAATAAAGAAAGGACGTTAAAATTCGGATGAATAACATTTTGGACTTAATGTTTTATTTCAAATAAATAAAAATTTCGCCAGTGTTAGCAGCAGTTGGAGTTTGAACCGTGTTGATTCTGATCACGAGTTTCTGGAACTTGTGTTTTGTTCACTGCGCCACCGAAGCTTAATGTCATGAGGGAAATAAAGTTAGTCTATATTGAAGTTTTGAAATCACGTTATTTTTTTCTAAATTTAATGTGTTTGTACGTAGCTTAGAAGAATGTCAGTAATGATGACACGTGTCAATGAAAACAAAGTTGGAAGTTTAGAGTTGATTATTAATAGGTCATTAGCCATTTATGTCAACTTCGCTTCGATTATGTTATGTCTTAGTCTTGATACAATAGGAAAAAATATACAGTTTTAGTGTTGTACATACATGAAACATTGTTGTCTTTAAGTGTATTTCCTATTCGGCATAATGTAGGGGTTATTTCGTGAAAATGAAACAGAAGTTGATGAATAGAAATATGATAGATTGATGCTAGGCTTGATAAATACATTTACGTAAATTGTGTTTTTAACTGAATGTCTATTAGCAAATCACACACACACCGCTATATTTCGCTGCCGGATAAGATACGTCGACCATCGAGTCTTACGATCTACAGAGCAAAATTTTAAACTATATAATGAAGCGGAAAAGACTAGACAAAATCCTTAAACAAAGGCAATTTTTTTACACACATTTTGACTGACACAGTATTAGGGAATGTTATACTTATACTTAAATGTCTTATTGACAGAAATAAAACTTCTAACATGAAGTAGACTATACACATCTAAAGAAAATATGGTAAGACTACGTTACATATGTGCAATATAAATACAACTCTCTACATCGGATGAAATGTTGAAAAAACTATTGGAACAGGTACTAAAATTATATACAACTCAATAATAAAGTTATTAAAATTTTTGTTTTTTCGGTATTATTTATAAACCTCAATATTTTACAATTTTATTTACTACTTGGTACTGCAGAGTAAGAAGTTTGTAAATATTGTATTGACTTAAAAAACTATATCTACTAATCCAACCAAACTTAACTTTAATTACTAGCTAATATTAATAAACGTAACTTTAACTTCCATCTCTTATTCCTCGATTTTCATAATATCACATTTTAAGTTGTAATAAAAAATTGAATGAATTGAAATTCAATACAAATGTACGTTTATTTAAATATTTTGTATTTGACAACTTTTGTAGTACAAACCGGATAAGCTTGGCTTCTTTTGGTTAAAAGATAAGATATTTACCTTAATATGTAGTTTTTGTAATCTTTGCGTATCATCCCTGTGGGAAAAGAGGTGATGTGTGTAAAATATGGGAATTTTGTTTAATTAATACCTACCTTAACTAATAATCAACTATTAGGTAAATCTGATACCAGTATTATATATTTCAAATAAAAAGATGATTGTTTCGGAAAGCTTCAAATAATGTATTTATCTGTAATAAGACGAAAATATTTAAATATTTAATAAATGAAAGTGTAGGAGTAAACGAAGGCATAATCTAGTACAATTAAATAGATTCATGGTTTACAATGTCGTGAAATGGAAAGGTGGTAACCTAAGTGTGATTTCATCTTGTTAAAATATCTCCTCGGAATACACTGAAATGTGAGTTACAAAATCGGGTGTATTTATTTATACTCAAAATTATCACTTTAGACAATATCAATCATAATAGCAATGGATTTAATCTCAATATTCTTTAGTAAAAACGTGTGTAATTCATCGCATGTATTTCTTAAAATGGAACATCAGCAGTACCCTGAAACTGCGTGTGAGAAGCCACATGTTGTTAGCTAGTACTATAAACGAACAAACATTAAAAACTAAAAGATAATGAAATGTATATTCACTGTGTCAAAACATGTTATATTATTCCATTATTATTGGATGCACGCAGAACACTCTCACAGCTCGAGACCGCCCTCGAATGAAAAAAAAAACCGTTGCAATAGTCGTTGCCATGGAGACGCAGAAGGTATCAACAATGCAAAATTCTGTTGCCTTGGATAAAATACAGCTTCCACGACGCAACAGCAAAATGTTTGTATGTATTTTCCGATAGGACTCACGCGCCATAAAATTGTACTTTGATGGTGCTATGTCTAAAACATTCGGTAAAGTGCCAACAACTGTTCAAAGTTTTATCTCAGGCGGATGAACGATGCGTGTATTCATAGAATATGAACACATAATCATTTATTTATATAATAAAGATAAAAATTTTATGTTATATTTCCCTGTAACAAAGTTTCTTTTTTTAATTAATAATTTTTATATTGAATTAAATATAGTATCTTACATTGCATCTGTTGTGTTGACGTGAAAACGTCTTATAAATCGATGAACGCCGGCTGCACGCACGAAAAAGCATGACTCATAGTCACGTTCCGCCTGAGCCGAGAGCGCGGAACAAGCGATATAGAGGCACTATCGGCTTGTGACGCATCTATCTCTCTTCCACTCCATCGGCCGATGCGTCCGAGTGGAAGAGAGACAGCGGCAGCACACAACCTACACGTCAACTGTTTCGTCAACTTTTTATAAAGTGAAGTGAAATGTTAATGTGGTTTCCATTGTTTATTACAACAACAATGGCGGCAAATAAGTTAATTTATTCTTGCATTTTAAGAATTTGATTAGCGATATAATCTTATACATTTGTTATTTAATTATTAAAAAAGTCGCATCGGTCGGAGAGTGCAGTATAATAGGTTATGTTACAATTTTGACTAAAAAAGATTATATCGTATAAAAAGTCAACTGCTTTTGTTTAGTATTCAATGAAAAAAATTATAATTTTCAATTAACTCCTTTTGTATTGTAAAAAATAATGATAATTCAGTTCAATTCATAAAAGTATACAATTTTTCATTAAGGTTTTTATGACGTAATCACGTAAAATTATGGTCCGTTAACCGACTTTAGAGCCAACCCCTTTTTTTGATCATTATAAACGTTTCTCTCATTTGTTATTTTTTTAAGTACAAGTAGTTTATCGTTTTGGAGTGTTTTTATGGTAGGTCTACTGTAGTCGTTGATAAGTGTTTTTTTTATTCATGGTAATTGGGTTTATTTATGTTACCTTGTTAATGTATGTTATAATATTTATGTGATTTATAACAAAAATCTATATATTTTTCTTGGGAGTCATTAACGAGATAAATTCTACGCGTACAAAAAGCTTGTATAAAATTATGCAATTGTCCGTAAGATTAAAAGCATTTAAATATAAAATATATATGCGTTCATGATAAAACAAAGGCCTTTGATAATGAATTTTAAAAAGTAATTTTTCGAAAAAAAATTTCTATAATATATGATAGTAAAAATATTATCGCATCGTCTATGTTTCGTGATTATTTGAGTTTCTTTCAGGTACATGTTTATGAGATTGGTATATATTCATGTTGTTTTAACTTTTATGGGAGCCGTTATTTTAGCTGCACCGGCAACAAATTCTGGCGGCGGTGCAGAAGCAACATGCACGCTCAGCATTATTTTTAAGAATTCTACGTTAAATTACGTGTCCGATAATCGTGTCATAAGTGTTGTTTGCAACACGAGAGCACGCGAGGTTGTATGTCACACATCCCTGGCGTGTGCTGAATGACTCGCAGTGACACACGTGTGGTAAGTGTTACTGGCTGGTGTTGTCCAGACTGCAGCGAGGAGAACTGCTGGTCTCGTGCCAGTCAGCACACGAGCCGGCCAGAGGCCGCACGTGCGTGCCGTAGCAGCGGTCTAATGGGGCAGCCGAGCCACACCACCCTGGCGAGGTAAGCCCTTCTGGGGAGATAACACGACTGTCGGGATCACAGTAGCCTGACGGACGTGACGTGTCATATTTGTGGCGTCAGAGTAACAGACTGCCCGATTGTATGTAAAACTGTTATTTAAGTCGCTTTTACGTATGCGACTTTTGTAAAATTAGCGCCAGTTTTTTTTTTTTTTTCGAAAAAAAAAATTATATTTATGTATTGCAGTCTGTTAATTTTTTTTTGTTGTATTTTAAATAAATTAAATGTGAAGTTTTTGGAACGTCTTTATGCACAGTGACTTTGATGAAGAAATTGAAATTATAGTTGAACTTACTCCTCACAAACTTGGTGATTAATATAAAAGTCTAAATATTGACCAGAAATATTCCTGTAAAATTGTTCAGTACGTGAAAACTACTGTATCACTACAAAATAGTGTTCGCAGTAATACCAGGTTCGGATTCTTATCCTGGCATTTATAATTTGGGTTGTCTCAGTACCTTCGATCGTTAAAATTATTTGTAAACCATTTCACTGGACAGCTTTCCAGTATTAACTGAGCACATTAATAAGCATAAAAAATCCAAATAAAATGCAGTTATTGAATATGCGATTATCTTTTTCAATGGTTTGTAAAAAAATATTTCAATGAAAATTCAATAAAAATATAAAGTTATCCTTAACTTTCAAAATAAATACTTATTATTATCTCAGAAAACGTATTTCATAAATGAAAAAAATGCGTATTCATATGTTGTACAAGGTTAAAATATATTCGTTGTAGTATATATTGGAAATTGGTTTACAAAGAAACCTTTTTTAAAAGTATGGACATTTTTATATGTGAAATATATCTTAGCACTCGGAATACGGCATTAATAGGAGTAATGTTGTGATAATTCTAGTCTGGAAGAGAGATAGTAGACCCACGTGTAGCAGTATAAATCCGTATATTGTCGCTTTCGTTACCATTAGTTATAATTTAAAGTTTGAAAATACGTTAAAAAATGGCATTACACTTTTAATTACTCATTGTCTCCTTCCTCAACCCAAACTGTTCTGAGCTTTGTGGTAGAACGCGCTCTTGGTATATCAAAGTAACGTGGTTCAAATCCCGCCACTAGAATTTTTTTTAACTTTTTCTTTAATAAAACTATAATACAATAATATTGAATCAGCTCAATATTTAAGGTTTGTTTATAAGAAAAACCTACATACTGATTTCAGATGGCTGAATATAAATAAAATTCTTTGTCGAATATCAGGTTCAAAGCCTAGAATTAGTACTTTTTCAAGTCTTTTTCGCTTGTTTTAATGCCGTTTCATTATTAAGATCAAATTATACCCATTAAATAGAATTATTTAATAACTGAAGTGTGATTGCTGCCTATAAATGCAGTAGAAACACAATTTATGTATATGTTTTTATCACGTTCAGCATTATATTGAAGAATTAAACGTTAAATTTCGGGCACGATTTTATTGTAATAACTTCATTTCAACGTGAGAACACATCAATTGGGACGGTACTGAGTGTAGATGTTTACACATCACTGGCCAGTACTGAAAGACTCACAAATTTTTTAATAATTAATTTTTCCCTCTTTATTTATTTCACTCTTTATCCATTACTGAATTCCACGCAGACTAAGTTGCGGACAAAAGCTTGTTACAAATTCATATACGTACTTAATTAAAACTAAAAAATTTAAAAAAATATATTCAAAAATTTCATGGCTGAATTCCAATCCAAAGGATTTTCGGTTCGAATCCCGGCGGCTGCGAATTTTTTTTTGTACTTGTAAAAATAAATACGGCGCACGCAACATTTCAAAAGTTATAAATATATTTGAATTAATGAATTTAAATAAAAGTGAATTTATTAATTAAATTGTACATTTCATTTCACTCCTTTGTTTCAAAATAGTGATAATTCAATAAAAATGATTCAATTTTATTCATAAAAGCATGCAGAGGTAGATTTTATCATACGAAAGCTAGAAAAATTAAAAAAAAAAATTTTAATGCCTAAATGGTTTGGTTGCAAAAACCTATTACGGCTCAGTCTCAGGCCGAATATGATATTTCCTTTTCTTCTGGATCAATCATTTCATCAATGTTTTGTTATGACGTTGTCACGTTAAACTATCGTTCGTAAACAGACTTTACAGACAACCAATTTTTTTGTGCTTATTTTCTGAATTAGTTACTTCCTTTGAACCTCGCATTTTGTTTTTAAATTGCTAGTCTTGAGTTGTTATCTGCGTTCCGTACAAACTAACAAATTTTACATTATGTGTTGGGTTACAGCCAGGGGCGGATCCAGTGATCAGTTTTGGGGGGGGGGGGGGGGGGGACTGGTGCCGGAATAACATTGAACGGTATTGACAACATGGTTCTTATGGAATCCTGGGCATAAAATAATTGTTATAGAATATAACATAGGCATATAATAACACTAACCAGAAGAAAAAAATCAAAAATTAATTTTGAAAAATTAAATATTAAAATTAGGAAGCAAAAGTTTTATTACTGGAACAATTTATCTCAAGTAGAATGTAATACTTGGGGCATTTACAAAGTCATGGGGAAATGAAGTGGGAGTAATTGCAAATTATTCATGAAAAAAATTGGTTTTCTAACTGGATTACTTCAAAACTGGCTAATTACAAAATCTAGCTAATTTGAAAGTACTGCAATTTTAAACTCTTAGAGACCTTCCTCGTTTCCAATAAAATAAAATTTAAAAAAATTCAAACCATGTTTTTTGGCTGTAAAATATGTTTGGTAATTCCCGTAAATCTTTAAAAATAGATTGAGCTGGATTTGAATAAAAACACTTCAATTAATGAAATATACACTGTTTATTGTGTATTATTTTATATTAATGTAATAATATTCATTTTATAAATATGACATGACATAGAACATGTAATAATTGCTGAATAAAAGCATATGAAATAAATTATTTTGCATCATATTGCAATTTAAGAATCATCATGAAGTAAAAATATATAATTAGAGAAAGATACGGCGTTTGCCAGATTTTGAGAAACGCTGAATCACGTGAAAAGGGTCCACTGGTATGTCATAATGAATATGGAGAAGAGCGAGACCCTCAATCATTGTAGTTCGGAGCCACGTTTTGGTGCGACGTAACGTTGAGAAAGTTCTCTCTGCGCTGGCATTGCTGACTGGAAATGTGCAAAGAACATGAAGCAGTGTATAAATAATGTTATATATGTCCTTGTCACAAGCAGCAAGTGCATCAATAGCTGTTTTGGGAAGTTCGGCACCACGAGCTTTTTCAGTTTTCCATGTCTGCTGCCAGTGATAAATTTCACCTTTTAACTTTATTAGCTGAATTTCTTTCGCGCCCTCTAGTAATTGAGAAAACTTGTTTACCAAGAACCGAATTGAATCGTTTATTTCAGCTAAGGTTGTGTTCACTATCAACTCTGGGAGTCTAAATATATCAAGGACTTTAGAAGAAAATCTTGTCTTGATATCGTGTAATATGCCATCTAGAAGTGGTATGAATACTGAAATTCTGTAATAATCCTCTACAGATTGCGACTCTACTGGTACCGGGTAGTTACTGCGATGAACCTGTCGCCCAACAGTCCTGGGTTTCCGAAGCTCAACATTAAGTTTCTCTGCCATTTTCTCTGTCTCGGCATAAATTTCTTTGAAGTAACTGTCACAATCCGCACGACGAGTCTCTAAGACCGAAATAACATTTGTAATACTCTTAGAAACATGTACAAAGTCAAGTGTTTCTTTTTGAAGAAGTTTGCTCAAAGGAAGTGTAAGGGCCAGAACATTACTAAGGCAGAAGACAACAACCAAAAATTTACTTTCACATAGAGCAGCTATAAGTGATGCTGCTTTTCCAGCTACAGATTTGTCTTTCCAGCTAGAAATCTTATCGAGAGCTTCTATTATTTCTGGCAAATCAAAAACAAACTGAAGTACACCGTCATGTCGTTCGACCCATCTTGTATCTGATAAATGAGCTAGTTTTTTCCCAAGAAACTGAAGAAGAGTTTTACTGCGTTTTGGAAAAGAAAAGAAAGAGATAGTTTCTTTCATGATACCCACTGCATTTTGGACCACATGTATCTTTGAAGACTGAGATAGAGAATTGTTAAGTTTGTGATTGTAACATGGCATTTCCACAGCATTGGTTGTCAAACTCTGCACTTCCTTTACTGCACCTCTGTCTTCTGATAACATGACAGAGCAGCCATCAGTACCAATTGCTACACACTGGAGGGGAAGAAGCTGCAATGATTTTATTTTCCTGATAATAATTTGGCCTAGTGACTTTCCTGTAAGAGACAGTTCTTCAGTAGCCGTTGTGACTGGTTTGTTTGTTGAATTATCTTCGGTACCATTCTCAAGTATTGCAAATTTGTTGTTTGTTTGAAGAGCTGTGGTTTCTGACATATCACCAAATGCATCTATAAATGAAACAAAATCTTCCCTTACAACCGTGTTCTGACCAAAATGTACATAGCGAAGGACAAGACTCACTTGGGATTTATTTGACATGTCACTGGTTTCGTCAAATATAATGGCATAAAACCCAGATAATCTTACTCTCTTGAGAATTGTATCTAATATGTCTAGTCCACAGCAGTCGATAAGCTCGTTTTGCACAGTTTTGCTGATATATGTAGCATTAAAATGAGCAGTTTTAATGTGATTTTCAAGTAGTTTATCTCCAGCATCCACCCGAAAACGAAGCATTGCCCGGAAATTTCCTTCATTATGAGTTGGAGCATCGGTAGTAAGTGGACCATCATCCCGATGACCACGGAAAGGAATATTTTGCCTTCCAAGTAGAATAACTGTTTTCACAATCGGTAGTAGTTTTTTCCGATTTTCCTCAGCCTCTTCCAAATGTTGTTCTTTGACAAGACTTACTACCTCGGAGCAAGGATTATGATATGTCTTAAGGAAGTTCTTCCCCATGGCAACTGCAGTCATGTGGTATTGATGGCTTGCATATTGTTTCAAGTAACCTTTAGCTCCAATCAAATCTTTAAAATTCGTAAGAGGTTCTGTAACTAAAGTTTTGAGGGGAACATTTCTGCAGTACCCACCTTCATTCCTAGTTGTAAACCATGGACAATATTTACAAAACAGACCTTTTTTAACATCTGATAGAACCAGCCATTCTTTGTAGGTTTGCAGATGACTCCGCCTCACAAAATTCCGCACAGGCTTTCCAGAGACAACACGGGTGGAATGTGGAAAGACATAAGATTCTGGTGGTTGCCACGGATTTTCTAGCAGAACGGACTTAGTGTAGTCATCAATATTTCCTCCAACAAAGTGGCCAATGTCACTGGAAACACTTCCAACAGAAGACGAAGAGCTAAGTAATGCTGAATGTAATATGCCATTGTTAACCTCATCTGGATAAGGCTTTTGGATATGATATTGATCAGAAGAGCTTGAAGATGATGCAACTTTCTCATCATTATTGATAATCGATGTTAAATCATCTTCCAAAACAATATCATTGTGTGTTTTACCACAATTAAAATCAGTGGGCTGCTCAACTGATTCTGAGGCATCCTCAGAATTCACTTCCACACGTGACTTCTTCTGAGGTGGCCCAAAGAAAGAAGATAGCAAGCTTTGTTTTCCTCCTTGTTGAACAGCCTGTTTAGAAAAAAAAATCATAAACTAGTACAAAAGAATGTTGCAAATCAACATTTTGAGTCTCTGTGAAACAGTGAAACCAACACAAGAAAGTGTTTGGCAATTTGTTGCACTTTTGCCATGCCTATTTTGAGCTAGCCCCTTCACGACAAATTAGCCTGGACACGAGTGTAATGTGTAATTTTAAACAGGTGTTAAGTATTTGCGATATATTAATTTACCAACACCTTGTGGATATTACTTCAGCAGCTGACAATAATATATTTATTTTGGTGGAACACTCGAGTATACAACATACCCGCAAATTTATGTAGGCGGAAGGCCCCTAATTTAATGAACTTGCGCGAGACACAGCATTAAACATGTTTGGGTTAACTGTATAAATCCGCACATATCATATACATAATTTTGTGACAGTATTAGACTGTGGTAATTTGTGAAGAGTAAGAAAACAGTTATAAAATGTCGCTTACTGCGAGCAATTTAAATGTGTCTTTGATGTTAGAATATGAAACGATGGAGTGTTTTGTAATTTGTAATGCTTTGGATGTAGTTGTTTTAAGGTCTTTATATAAACTATTATATTTATAATGCTTTTTAATATTTATAAAATACTTGGTCACCTTTGACTTTGTATCACAGTTAAGTTGAATTCTGCCCTTTTTTTTTATAAATTATTACTTTATAAATGCACATTTAATAGTTGTTTTTTTTGCATTTGACTAAGAAATTATTTACATGCGAATTTCTTAGCTAGGTTACAATTTAATATTCGCCAGATGAGACTTTTTAAACAGTTTGTAACTGTGGTTGGTGTATTATAAACATACTGGTAAAAATATTATTAACTTCAGATGTTATTTTTTTGTTTTGATTAATTCTATTCTATTCATAACATTTAAGTTTGTTTCTGCTTATTGTTTTTGCTTTTTTTATAATTTTCGAAAGTTAGAGAATTTGAATAAATAATTTTTCATAAATTTTAGAAAGTTTACTGTTTGGGACTGTGGCCAGAGAGCCAGAGTTGTTCGCTGATGAAGTCATGCGTACTATATTGTCTCTGAGTGAGACACTGTTCATGGTGTAACAAACTATACTTAGTTCCAAGTCTGCCGCTAGATGCTACCACAGTCTGCTCTATTAGTTGCAATAGCATATCGTCAGTGCAGTATCACGTAATTCCACCACACTTGAAGCAGGTTCATGGGATCTTATTCAAAGCTAATTTGCGCAAAATTAATATAAATAGAACTGAAAATATTTACTACGGGTTTTATTTTTGAGCTGAATACAACTTTAGTAGAATCATTTCCAACAATGTATTTCTTTCTACATACGTAACACATGCGTTATTTTTTCTTACTATAATATTCGTATTTCACAATTTAAAAAAATCATAATAATACAAAAGACATTAAAATAACTTAAATATTTCAGGTTAAATTAATTTTAAGTTGAAAAAAAGTCAAAATCATGTAAAAAAAATGTGTGTTAGATATTGATACACACATTCTGGCAGGATTATTGTCATTTAAAAACTAATTTTATGGTCCGATCAGATGTACAAAAAAGTTCTAATTTATTTTAAAATGCTTAATTGACTTGTACTGTATAAAATAATGAGATGCTTGCGCCTGGTATATAGCAAAAACTTGTGTTGACTTCACTGAAAGGCATTTGTGTAGCTACAGTAGGCTAGTCTAAGAGACTCTCACCATGCTCGAGTAATCCTTGCCACCATACACCTCACAAAAACATGATTTACTGAACACTCACTATTACATTTTCTATCACTGTCTTTCCGCGAAACAATCTCAGACACTACAGCTATCAAGCAGAGTTGCCACATGCGAATTGAGAAATCCTTCAAAAAAAAAACAAAAAAGCACAAATTTCCCATTCAAGATACATGCTATCATTATAAAGTTGTTACCAAGCAATGTTCCCAATTTAGTTGTAATAAATTCCTCGACAAAATCATAAAATTGTAATATTTGATACAAAAAATATTTTCAGATCCTTTGACAAATGAATGTAGGTACGGTGATAAAAAAACAGCATTCCATTTTTTTTTTGCCACTGGCTTTTGGGGGGGGGAAATTTCCCCCATTTCCCCCCCTTTGAATACGCCCCTGGTTACAGCGACAAACAAGTGCTCCGCATAAAACAGCGTATTGGTTTATGCCCGTCATTGCTTCCCGATCGAGTTGCGTTGCTCAAACTTCCCGGCCCAACCTGGGAGATTTCTCCCTGCGGGTCGTGGAATTATGCAACAACAAACAAAGTATTTCGCTTTTCGCCACAGATGTGTAACATCTAACCTCGGTAGCAAGCAAAGTCATGTGACAAATACAATAACTTTTAACTCGGGCACAAATTTGACGTATAATTCTCTAAACATTCACCTACATTTCTGAACGCGAATCACACGTAGTTTCCGCACCCGTTGCCGGAGCAACTACGTCGACTATAGAATTGAATAATCAGTAGACCAAAATTTTAACTTACTTAATAACTATAAAATTAAACGGCTCCAATGAAAGCGGAAAATACTTTATTGAAATACTACTCTCTGGGTCTGGATTATGATTTTCGACAAGGAAGAATTTTATTAAAATACATCTAGTTGAAATTCACTAAACAGTAATACGTAGTGTTTGTGCACATTGGTTCGCGCCCTAGGGCACAGATGGCAGCACCTGCAGGTGGGAGAATGTGAGCCGCCACGAGGCTGCTGACCGCCGCTCTGCCCTGTAGCTCCGGGGCAGAGTGTCCGACCCGCGGTCTGCAGGTCCCGGGTTCGCGCCCCGCGGCGTTCGTGGTTGGAAACCCCGCCAGGGTCGGACCGGGAGGAGCGGTAATGGGCGGAATCAAAAAATCCCCTGAAGATGGCTTCCGCAAGGGAGTGCATTTCTTTATGTGCTCCCTTGCGGAAGCCATCGGCAAGGGGGTTTCTCCCCGGGGCGGACGGAGTTTTGCAAAAAATTCTAATTTTTGAATTAAATCAGTATATTTAAATTATGCTCCTTGTGTAAACAAAAATAAGTGGTGTACAAAATAATTGGGGGGGGGGGGGGGGGGGGGAATGGTGGTGCGTGAGAAGTTATACTTCTTAGGCATTATTAAAAAATAGTTTTTAATTGCATGCAAATAATTAATTACAATAAAATAATAAAATATAAAGGGCTGGAAAAAGATAGTCAACACAATTAGTAAAGTTCAGTTTAAAATTTTAAAAATAAAATAAATAAAATTTAGAGAATAATAAATTTATATCAAATAATTTGTACTAAATATTATAATATTCTTAATTTTAAACATTTATTATTGATTATTTTATTTTTTCAAAGAAAATAAATACATTAAAAAATTTACTTTAGGTTTATTAATTTTTTTAAATGTTTAATATTAACTTTTCATTTTTATCAAAAAAATTTATTAATTTATTTTTATAAATATTTATTATTTATTCAATTTAATAATAAATACTAGAAATAATATTTAATTTGATGTTCGATTTTAATTTTTATCACAAATTTTTTATTTAACTCATTTTTTATATTAAATAACCAATAATATATATTTAACATTAATAATTTAATAATATTTAGTATTATATGTGTTAAATAATAATATTTTAATTTATATCAATAAATATTACATACGGATAGTTAATCTCAATTATATTTAAGTGTATAGAGCCCAATTTTGTTTTACTAATATGTACGAATAGTAAATAATATTTATCAAAATATTCAATTTTAATCACTACTGAATATAATTCGCACTAGTATGAAACTAAAACACGTGTTGTGAATGTAGAAACTATAAGCATGTGGATAAATATTATAAATATGAAAACAGTGATCAGAGGCGACGAGCGTGCCAACATGCGCGACTAATAGAGGTTCTATTTCTATTTTGTTGGTAGCTTTTTTTTTAGACTTAATGAGCGATTTAGCGGACAGCTTCAACCTGTTAATTTTGTGTTACAGTGATGCGCGCGCATCTTAAAATTTTACTCTCATCATTTTTTCATAACGCGCCTAAAGAAGTATAATTTTAAAGAATATGTCAGAGTGTCAGAGCATGAGAATTCATGCTCATTATTTTATTTATAGTCAACTTATCTATTAAGAAAATTTACGTACATTTCTGAATAATGCTCATCAAATAAACCAAGAATTCTTCACGGAGTCCATTTACTAGATTTAAAAAAACTATTCTTCAGAGTTAACGGTTGTGTGAGTTGATAAATATGGAAAAGTATGCATGTGTAGAGAAATACCAAACAACAAAAAGTTCAAAAGGCGGCTTAAATTATGCAGTGCGCAACAGTATAATAAATGTGTGCAAAATTATACTCTGCAAAGGTTGTAAAAATATGCATAAGGTAAGAAAACGTATGCAAATATATGCTAAAGCATTTCAAATAAGTTTAAAGTACGAGCGATTAGGAGACCGTATGGTAAGGATACAAATTGTGCGTAAATAATACCGTATGATAAAATGCGGAAAAAAATATGTGAAAGCAAGCTAATGTAGGCCTATGCAGAAGTATGTGAATATATTGAAAAGTAAGAATAAGTATGCGAGCGCATGAGGAAATGTACAAAAGCGTGCAACGGTTTACAAAAAAAAAAAAGGTTCGCGTGTGGGATATTATCGGAAAGTAGGAAAAAGGAATGATATTGTTTGAAAAAATATGGAAACTCATGCATGCAAATTGTGTAACATTTCAAAGATGTGCAACATGTGAAAATGTATGTGTGCGGTAGTGTGTAGGACTCATGATAAAAGAAAACATAAAAGTATAAACTGTTAAATCACAATTGTTGGGGTGATATACTGCCAAGAACTATAATTTTTTAAGACGCTTTTATTATTTTCACTTGTAACTAACTATGTAATCAAATATTTTAAGTCGATTTTAACATACTTCAAATTGTTATATCGATTTCAAACTTTGCAAGTATATGTCATCCCGATGACAATCCAATAATTTCATGACTTTAACTCGTAGGGGCATAGGGGCAAAAAAACACTACTTTCGTGCTATGGGCAATAACCATTCTTTTTTACAACGCTTTTATTAGCTTGACCTATATGTATGAACGAACTATGTAATTAAATCTTTCCATTGCCCACTATTGACGTCCGAATGCATGCATACTTATAAAGAACCTCTGACGATACTATATTTTGATAGCTTAAGACCTTTGTGTAGCGGGGGAATTTGGGGGGGGGGGGGGTTTGTTTAGAGGGTAGAAAAAACTAATTTGGAGCTATGTGTAATAACTATGCTTCTCGTGTATCCATGGGGTCGGTTCATGGTGGAAAATCTGTCCGGGGTTGTGTTAACCCACCTTGGAGGCTGATTTTAGGACAACCCCTCAGTTAATGAGTGTGTAATATAAAGAACATCCCTGTAGACATATACTTGAAAGACGGTCAAGAGATTTCATTTTACCTAAAACTCACGAATTTTGATCAGTCTTCCTTTAAATTAGTTTTTCAAAACCATCAACATTTGTTATTCAATTTAATAATAACTTTTAACTGGCAAGCTATATTCTTAATTTTTATTAATTAATGTCTGCTGCTCTGTCGTAAACAATGAAGTACAGAATGGGTAATGACAACTGTATCAAACATGGCGATATTTTATTTTGAGACAAAAAATAATATGTTTAATAACTAAAAAACTTGTATCGTTGAATTAACTAATAATTTTAAAAAAAATTAAGTTTTATGTCCAACAGCCGAACAATGCACAACAACTCTTTATGTGCTCCCATGTGGAAAACCAACCCGGGGGGGTTTATCCGGGGTCGTGGAGTTTTGCAAAAAAATTAATTTTTTTTAAATAATATTTTATTGCATTTTAAACACAATCAGGCCATGAATAAAACAATTAATAATTACCTTTAATCAAAATGTATATTGATTTTTTTTGTGAAATACGTGTGTTTATACTTTCGTAACCAATGAATTCATTGTTAAGTTTGCATTCAGCAATATGCAAAAATATTACATAATATGTTAGTATTGTTGGATTAAGTTTTATTCAAAGTAAAGATAGACTTTAGATTTTAAGGTTTGATATATTTTTGTGTTGGAAAATATTTATCAACTTCTTAAATAACAGAGACACAATTTATTTTTAAAAAAAAATTATTAAATTTTTGTTGTAAAAATACTAAACTAAGTTATCTTTTTAACGTGTACAACGTAGAACATCATTAGCTGTGGTGCCCTTCGTTGGCGTGTTGTACTACCGTTTCATCGCTTAGCGTTCTGATATACTCAGGTCTCAACGAAGCTGCACTACTGTGAAAATATTATCACCATATTATAGTGGTACAGAAAAAAAATATTTTTATTCTAAATAGTCTTCTTTTTGTCGTGCCTAGTATATCTAAAACGGTAGCTCTTTAGCAAAACATACAATTGTTCAAATGTATATAAAATATGAAAAAAAGTAAGAATGTATTTAAAAAAAATAAATGTAGTTGAATGTTTGGAAACAAATGCATAGTGTGAGACCAGGGTTAATATTCATTTTTAAGAATCCACGCCAAAATTCTTCTATTCCATTCATTTAGACCTTAGCTGTTTGAAATTAACTATTCTAGGAAGAATGCTCATCAAATTAAATAAGAATACTTTTATTAAAAACACTATATTTTTTAATAAAAATTAAAAGTATCTAACTTCAGAGAAGACACATTTAAAAATTTTGAAAATTAAAACGTGACAAAATATGCATGCAATACATGGTATATTGTGACTTGTTGTAAGTTTTTGGACATACGCCATTGCTAAGCTTAGCAATGGCGTATGTCCAAAAACTTACATCAAGTCATGCACTCCCATTGCACAAATATTTTAAAGATAACATGTTATATTGTGCATAACGTAAAACGTATAAAGAATGTAATTGCAAATGAGTGAAAAATAAGATAAAATATGCAAAGATAGAAAAAAATTTGCAGAAAGTAAGAAAAAATATACCTACATGCGAAATAAGTTTAAAGTGTGAGCTATTAGGAGAACCTATGAAAGGGATGCATAGGTAATTACGCTTGAGTATTAGAACACTCTAGTGTGCGCAAAGAAAGAAAGCAGTGATAAAAATAGGTGAAAATGAGCTAATTTAGGCCTATATATGTGTATCCAAACGAATGTTTTTATATGGGAGAGTATACGAAATAAGCATTAACGTGTAAAGCATAAATATTGTAGGGAAATGAGTACAGTATGCCAAAGAGAACAAAAGTGTGCGAATTAGGAAAACTTTTGCAAAAAGCAATCAATTGTGTGATAAAGTGTGCGGAAATGTATGTGTAATTGTAGAAAAGGCGTTAAAGGGTGCGTACAAACGTTCACAAAAGTATGAATGGGTATGGAAACTTTAGGGACAGTATTAAAAAAAGTTTAGTAAGGTATTGAATTAAAAATCTATTAATTTCTAAAGTATTAAATTGAACGAAAGTGCAAAGTTTATTTTGTGATTTAAAATAATGAATAATCCTTTTGGCATAGCTTACAGGTGTAGGTAGATTTCCAACCACTTACTTATTCTGTAAACGTCTATAAAGTTCTGAACATTTGAAAACAATTAATGTACAAAACATTGCGAAAGTGTTTCGGATGTTTTTAACTTATTGCGTTCAGCAGTTAATAGCGCAGAAATATTTTTCAAATTATGCGTACTGAGGCAGTAGTGAATTTTTTACTTTCAAACACTTTATTATCCCCTGTACTTATACATAGGTGTATAAAAAATTGTGTTAAACGAAGGATTAGGATAATATTAACATGGTTTGGAATTTAATTTTATAGATAGGATATTTGAATTTATTTTAATTCCAATACCGCCTCCTTCCTGTTTTTAATTTAATAGTTAGTCTTATCATAAATTATTTCAGCCAAAAGTTTAATTAATGTTGAGTATGATGACAATAAATTATTATGGATTTATTTGTAACACCTACTTATAAATAAGGGGTGTTTTGATTTTTTTTTTGTATTTAAACCCGTTTCTGTAATGGATGACTACATAAATAATTATTACAATATAAGTTTTAGATAAAAATTTTGGAAGTTTAAATAAATAAGATAGAATTAAATATTGTACGTCTTACTCTACTTGTATTATTCTACCCCTTGTTAAAAAAATTTATTCAAAGAAAAGTATTTAATAAAGTTCTATGATTAACGAACATTGCGAACGGATTAGATAGTGTACCAACTAAGGTAGTTATGAATTATGTTTGTCCTCCAACCCTTGCAGTAATGTTTGGTCGTATGAAAAATGTATTTTGAAAAGAAAACTGTTTTTTTTTTCCAACGAGTTATAGTGCGTTCAATCTGTTGCAATATTTGTCATATTTTTTAGCTATTGCGATTTTTTTAATATCAATAATTCTTTCATTTCTATCCATTTCACGGAATTTGGCTCATTAACGAACGTGACCGATATTTTCCATTACTATATCTTATGTATCAGTTTGGAAGTGATTTTTGTGAAATTACCCACGTTATCGTGTCTATAAAAAGTGTTATATATGTATTAACTTTCGAGTAGACGTAAACCATATAATATTTTTCCGGTAGACGCACTATGCTAACGGCAACAATAGCTATTGTCTCTTCGAAATCTACCTAAAAGTACAAACGCATTGTTATAATTTATTTCTTACACTCTACTGTACTCGTTACAAAGTTAACGTCACGTGGTCATAAAAGAATGACACAATTTTACTGCTTGTATGTCTGTGATTTTCCATTATAAAACCGAATTAAATTCCCCCCCCCCCCCCCCCCCCAAAATTCTCTTGGTGCGGAATTCGATAATTGTGTTAATCCTGGAAACTAGCGTTCAGTGTCAATGACGTGTTTCAACAACAAGTATTTAACTATCCACATTAATATATTAGAAGAATTATAACATTTTTAGACTACACGATAAAGAAAGGACGTTAAAATTCCGATGAATAACATTTTGGGACTTGTTAGGTTTAGTTGGGAAAAAAAAAAAAAAATTCCCACGTGTTAGTAGCAGGTGGGGTTTGAACCGTGTTGAGTCTGATCACGAGTTCCTGGAACTTGTGTTTTGTTCACTGCGCCACGGAAGCTTAGTGTCATGGGGACAATAAAGTAAGTGTTTATTTAAGTTTTAAAATCATTTTATTTTTTCTAATTTTAATGTGATTGTACGTAGCTTGGAAAAACGTCAGAAATTGTGACACATGTCCTATGTGTCAATGAAAACAAAGTTGGACGCTTGTAGTGGATTATTAATAGGTCGTTAGCCATTTATGTCAACTTCGCTTCGATTTTTTTTATGTCTTAATCTTGATACAATAAGAAAATATATACGGTTTTTTGTGTTGTACACACATTAAACATTGTTTTCTTTGAGTGTATTTTATATTCGGCATAATGTAGGGGTTATTTCGTGGAAATGAATCAGAAGTCAATGAATGGAAATATGATAGAATGATGCTAGGCTTGATAATACATATACGTAAATTGAATGTCTATTAGCAAATCACACACACCGCTATATTTCGCTGCCGGATAAGATACGTCGACCATCGAGTCTTTCGATCTGCAGAGCAAAATTTTAAACTATGTAATGAAGCGGAAAAGACTTGACAAAATCCTTAAACAAAGGCAATTTAACTGACACAGTCTTATTGACATAAATAAAACTCCTAACATTAATTTAAAAACTTTATAACAGAAATAGACTATACGCCTCTAAAGAAAACATACATAAAATTTGGTAAGACTACGTTACATATGTGCTAATAAATACAACTCTCTACATCGGATGAAATGTTGAAAAAACTATTGGAACAGGTACTAACATTTTATAGAACTTAATAATATAGTTAATAGAATTTTTGTTTGTTCGGTATTGTTTATAAACCTCAATATTTTACAATTTTATTTACTACTTGGTGACATTCGATCCCTGCAGAGTAAGAAGTTTGTAAATATTGTATTGACTTAAAAAACTATATCTAATAATCCAACCAAACTTAACTTTCATTACTAGCTAATATTAATTAAACGTATCTTTAACTTCCATCTCTTATTCATCGATTTTCATAATATCACATTTTAAGTTGTAATAAAAAATAGGATGAATATAATACAAATGTACGTTTATTTAAATATTTAGTATTGGAAAACTTTTGAAGTACAAACGGGATGAGTTTGGCTTCATTTGGTTAAAAGATAAGACATTTACCTTAATATGTAGTTTTTTGTAATATTTGCGTATCATCCTTGTGGGAAAAGAGGTGATGTGTGTAAAATATGGGAATTTTGTTTAATTAATACCTACCTTAACTAATAATCAACTATTAGGTAAATCTGATACCAGTATTAAATATTTGAAATAAAGAGATGATTGTTTCGGAAAGCTTCAAATAATGTATTTATCTGTAATAAGATAAAAATATTTAAATATTATATAAATGAAAGTGTAGGTGTAAAAGAAGGCATTATCTAGTAAAATTAAATAGATGCATGGAAAGGTGGTAGCCTAAGTGTCATTTCATCTTTATAAAATATCTCCTTGGTATTTATCTTTAGACAGTATCAATCTTAATAGGAATGGATTTAATCTCAATATTTTTTAATGAAAACGTGTGTAATTCTTCGCATACATTAGTTAAAATGGAACATCAGCAGTACCCTGAAACTGCGTGTGAGAAGTCGCAGGTTGTTAGCTAGTACTAAAAACGAAGAAACATTAAAAACTAAAAGATAATGTAATGTTTATTCACTGTGTTAAAACATGTGTTATTTAAGTTTATATTATTCCTTTATTATTGGATGCACCCGTTCTTCGCCAGGCCGTCTGCACGCAGAACACTCACATAGCTCAAGTCCGCACCTCGAATAAAAAAAAAACCGATGCAATAGTCGTTGCCATGGAGACGCAGAAGGTGTCAACAATGCAAAAGCCTGTTGCCTTGGATAAAATACAGCTTCCACAATACAACAGCAAAATTTATGTATTATCCGATATGACTCACGCGCTTTAAAATTGTACGTTGATGGTGCTATGTCATAAACATTCGGGAAAATGCCAACAACAGTACAAAGTTTTATCTCAGGCGCGTATGCATAGAATATGAACACATAATCATTTTTTATACATAATGATAAAAATTAAATGATATATTTCCCTATATCAAACTTTGTTAGTATGTATGTAACAAAGTTTCTTTTTTTTTATTTATAATTTTCATATTGAATTAAATCTGGTATCTTAAGTTGCATATGTTGTTTCGACGTGATAAATCGATGGACGCCGGCTGCACACCCGAAAAAGCATGACTCATTGTCACGTTCCGCCTGACCCAAACGTGCAAGCGATAGAGAGGCACGATCGGCTTGTGACGCATCTGTCTCTCTTCCACTCCATCGGCCGATGCGTCCGAGTAGAAGAGAGACAGCGGCACAGCACACAACCTACACGTGAACTGTTTATAAAGTTAAGTGAAAAGTTAATGTGGTTTCCATTGTTAATTGCGGCAAATAAGGTAATTAATTCTTGCATTATAAGAATTTGATTAACGATATAATCTCATATATTTGTTCTTTGATTATTAAAAAAAAAACGTCGCATCGGTCAGCGAGTTAAAATTTTGACTAAAAAATTATTATCTCACAAAGGATCGTAGAAAAATTAAACTGCTTTTATTTAGTATTCAATGGAAAAAATAAATTGTAAATTTCAACTAACTCCTTCTTTGTGTTATACAAAATAATGATAATTCAATTTATAAAAGTATGCAATTTTTCTTCACTGTTTTTTTTTATGATGTTATCACGTAAAATTATGGTCCGTAAACAGACTTTACAGACAACCCTTTTTTTTCGAATTATAAACGTTTGGCTCATTGGTGAACTTTTTAAAGTACAAGTAGTTTATCGTTTCGGAGTGTTTTTTTTTTTTTGGGGGCAAGTAGGTTTTGTGGGAGTCATTAACGAGATAATTTTTACACTTACACAAATAGCTTGTATAAAATTATGCAATTGTCAGTCAAGAATAAAACCATTTAAAAATAAAAGAAAAATTGCGTTCATGATAAAAAAAATGCCGTGGATAATTATTTTTGAAAGGTAATTTTTTGCAAAAAAAAATATTTCTATACCACATGATAGTTAAAATATTTTCGCATCGTCTGTGTTTCGTAATTATTTGAGTGTCTTTCTGGTACATATGGGGGCCGTTATTTTAGCTGCACCGGCAACAAATTCTGGCGGCGGTGCAGAAACTACATGCACGCTCAGCATTATTTTTTAAGAATTCTACGTTAAATTACGTGTGGGGGAAGCGTGTCATAGGTGTTGTTTGCAACACGAGAGCACGCGAGGTTGTATGTCACACATCCCTGGCGTGTGCTGAATGACTCGCAGTGACACACGTGTGGTAAGTGTTACTGGCTGGTGTTTTCCAGACTGCAGCGAGGAGAACTGCTGGTCTCGTGCCAGTCAGCACACGAGCCGGCCAGAGGTCGCACGTGCGTGCCGTAGCAGCGGTCTAATGGGGCAGCCGAGCCACACCAGCCGGGCGAGGTAAGCCCTTCTGTCGGGATCACAGTAGCCTGACGGACGTGACGCGAGATATTCGTGGCGTCAGAGCGACAGACTTCCCGATTTGATATAAAACTGTTATTTAAGTCGCGGTGCCGCTATTGTGAAATTAGCGCCAGAAAATTAGATGAATTGCAAATACTGATATATTTTAAGTATTTTTTTAGGGTTTGTTTACTAAATTAAGTTAGAAATTTTTTTAACGGTTAAATTCGCAGTGATTTTGCCGAATAAATTAAAGCTTAAGAACACAATCCACACTAAATTTGTGATTAAAATAAAATAAATCTCTAAATATTTACCAGAAATATTCTTATAAAATTAAAGAGATTTTGTAAATTACATCAAAACAACTGTATCACCACAACATATAATTAAAGTAATACTGAGTTAGGATACGTACCCGGGCATTTATATTTTGTGTTGTCTAAGTACCTTAAATAGTTAAAGTTGTTTGTAAATCGTTTCCCAGAATAACTTTCCAGTATTAACTGCCATTAAAAATAACATAAAATAATAAAATATACGATTATATTTTCCATGGCTAAAAAAATACCTCTTATTAAAATTTAATAAAAACGTAAAATTTAGTTAAAATGTTCATAATAAATATTAATTATTGTCTCGATATATGTATTTCATAAATACAAAAATAAGCGTATCAATGTGTTGTAGTATTAAAAATCTATTCATTGGTGAACTGGTGCCCGAAGGAATGTTTTTTGATGTGAACAATAGCTTAGCTTTTGGTTTACATTTAATAGAAGTTATTTCGTGAAAATGGAACGGAAATGTGGGACAGAGACGGCGGACCCACGTGTAGGAACATAAACCCGTATATAGTCACTTTCGTTAACCTAACGTATTGGTGTGCTGAATGAAACTTTACGATAGTGAAATGACCCTGGACTATGTTAGATACACTAAAATGCTCATAATAAAAATTAATCCCTAGTTTTAAAATGCCTTTAAAAAAGACGTTGCTCTTTTAACCATACATAGTCTCCTTCCTGAACTAAAATTGTCCTGAGAGCTTGGTGGTAGAAGGCGCATTTGGTAATTCGAAGGGACTTGGTTAAAATCTCGCCACTGGGAAAATTTTTTAAATCTGTTTTTATAATAATAGTGAATCAGCTCAATAAATTAATTTTTTTTCGTAGAAAGTAATTACATACGGATTTAGGATGTTTAAGCAAAAATAATTACAAACATTTAAAACGTGCTTGGCAATATTTTAGTAATTCAGTAAAATTATAACTTCTAGCACGTGTGAAAAATTATAGTATTATAGTAAATTTTTAAAAGATAGGTTGCATTTCAATAAAATTCCTTCTTGAATATTAGGTTCAAAGCCTGGGATTGGTACGTTTTCAAGCATTTAGCTTTTATTGGAGTCGTTGCATTATAATGATCAAATTTTCCCCCTTTCAATATATGATTTAATAGTCGACATAAAATTGCTGTACAGAAATGCAATTAAAAACACAAGTTGTCATATATATATAATTTTTCATCACGTTAAGCATTATTTGAAAGATTTCGTGTCCGAGTTTCGAGTTATTACTTCATTTGCAACATGAGTTGGCACGCTGCCGAATTTACATGTTCACATATCACTGGTGAATACTAAAAGACACCTGCAATTTTTTTTATAATTAATTTGTCTTCTTTATTAATTCCCCTCTGGATCCAAAACTGAAGTTCCCGCAGACGAAATTGCGAGCTAAAGCTTGTTATAAATTCAGATACGTACTTAATCAATAATAAAAATTGAAATATGTATATTAGTATATGTTTTCTTTTGCACTCGTTTTTTATTCTCCTGACAATTTATTGCTTTCAGTTACGGAAGTAAAATTTTTTGGAATAAATAACGTATTTTTTTTTATAAAAGTAAAATATCAGCAATATCTTAAAAGGCCGTAATTCAGTACATGTATCATTTTCTAAGTAAAACATTGTCTTAAGGTCTTTTTTTCTATATCGAAGGGAATGATATTTAAAGAAACAAATGTATTGCAGTAGGTGTATTTGGTTCGTATTGGGTGAGGGGGATCCGGGGATCCGCGGCGGCTATCTTGGATTACAGCACTTCCAACGGCCATCTTGTATTTGACCTTGACCTTTGACCCCGGCGGCCATTTTCTTTCTAGAACATTTCGACATTTCTTGTTTCGTCCGCCATCTTGTAAATCTTAATTTAATTTTTTTTAAATTTATAAAAAATTAATAATTTAATTTTACAATTATCTAGCACCCCACTCCTCTACATTACGATTACATCATCGAGCACCCCACTCCCCTGTTACAATGACATCGTCATCGAAAACCCCACTTATCCTGTTACAATTTTTCGTTACACCACATTCTTTAAAATAAATTTATTATCAAAATAAAAAATATTTACCATCATTGTCTGCCAGAGGCAGCCGTATTGATTTCATCTGATGGATTTCATCATCGGGTGTAGGTTTCTAAAGTACGTTAGTGTATGTAAGGTCGAGTTTCAATTCTCTACCAACATTATTATGACCCTTATAGACAAAAATCCACAGTCATTTCGTTGTTGTAACCACCATTTTCTCTTAAAGTCTTATAATTTATAGGTTTCAACTAAAATATATGTTATCAATACTATCGTTGTGGATGCGATAGTTAAAGTAATGATAATTTAAAAAAAAAAACATTTATTACTCCATCTTAGCGGACCAGAAATTTTTCAAAATCCTAACTCACAAGTAATATTCTCTTCTCATGTTTGCGTACTCGTGTTTTAAAGCTGCATGGAAGCATATCTTTTTTATGTCTGCGTATAATTACATTCCCAAACAAGTTCATGTTTGTGCACATTTGTGTCTGCAGGAGACCGCCCTCTTGATTTCATCCGATGTCGCCATCATCATTCTAAAGTACCTTAGTGTATGTATGTAAGGTCGAGTTTCAATTCCCTGCCACTGTTGTTATGAACCTTATAGACAAAAATCCACAAAGTCCACAACCATTTCCTTAAACTTTTATAACAACATATATGTCAACAAAAATGGAAACTGTACAACAAAGTCTCAGCTTTGAGGATGCGATGGTGTTAGTAATAATACTTAATAACTTTTTCTTCCATCAAATTTAATTTCTTACTACCTCATAGTAGTCACAGGAACCAGAAATTTTTCAGAGTCCTAACCCACAAGTAGATAAGTATCTCTTCTAAGTAGGAACATGTTCGCGTATTGATTTTTAAAAAGCTGCATGGAAGCAAATATTTTAAATGTTTGTGTAAATATCCGCCCCCCTAAAATTTTTTATGAAAGAAAAAAACACATGCAGTCTTAATCTTGCACGAAAATATTATGCTAGAAACAAAAACGGTTATTCACATTTGTACAGTATTAGATGTGCCCACTCTTCACGAGAGAAACCGCAGCCAACACATAACATTTTACGTTTCAACTTAATGTCTGATCGCTATAGTTTATATGATGCAGTTACAACACTCACCTCAGTCATTACTACCGCTACGAGATGCACTTCATATTGAATAAAAATAGTTGTTTAAAGTCGTGGCAAGAAGTGGAAGTAAATAAAATATCAAAAAATATTTAACACTATTTAATAAAAAAACACACACTCCACACCATCTTCTCCCTCTTGTTAAAACAATACCATTCAGAAGGCGTTACCGACCCCCTTCACAACACCCCGCTCCGCATTAATTTCCATACTAGCCATCAATTACTCTGCCCACACAACTATACAAGCATCACACTGCTCCAAAGTCGATAATTGAGGAATAAGTATCTAATATTCCCCCACCCCGGCAGCAATATCCTCCACAGTCAGAGTGGAGGTGTTCACAGGTACATCTGCGAAGTCTTCCCTGGACTCTTGAGCTTCTTCCTGGCCGCTAGGCTGCTGACAGCACGCATAGAACTCATTCTCAGCAATCTTCTCATAGCTGGCACGACACACTAAAAATACAATAACAAAATTTGGCTTGTACTGGAACTCTAACTTTGCACTACAATGAGATGTTCACAAGCTAGCCGATTTTGTTTTTGTAGTTTTTGTTTTTTATTTAAAAAAAATTTTATTTTTTGTAATTTTATGATATCTAAGAAAACTTTTGGTGGTTTCTCCGCGTGCTTTCGAATTATTCTTGTGAAAGTTATGGTGGTTTTCTCCGAGTGCTCCTTATTATTCTTGACAATATTTTGATGGTTTTCTCCGAGTGCTTCTGATTATTCCTGACTAGACATCTGATGGTTTTCTCCGAGTGCTTCTAATTATTCCTGACTCGACATCTTATGGTTTTCTCCGAGTGCTTCTGGTTACAGATGAGAAATTGATCTGTGCATGAAGGATTTTTTTACTTAATGAGGTATGTCATTTTTTTCAAGGTTACATGTAATTAGTGAATTTCTGCTACTTAATCAACACTTGTAATATTTTTATCAGGTGGAAATTAAAAAAAAATATCATTTCTCAGTCAAATAATAATAATCTCTGAGAAATCTAAGAAGCACGAACTTCCTTCTCCTTGGAGTCTAGCGAAGCCATCCTTCTTTTGCGATCGTTAGTGAGCATCCCGCATCCCGCATAAAAGAACTAAATATTATTTACCTGCAAGTAACATGGGGCGACATCTGTTGTTGAAAAGCAGAACTACTTGCAACAAGTACCTTTGAATGAGATAAATTAATTCTCGCTGCTGAAAGAATTAAAAAATTCTATTTAAGTAATATATCTCATTTAAAACTCTTAGTTTGCATCTGGCATTAGTTTCAGTAACTAATATGAATCCTGATTCGGGATTTGTTGCTGTATCAAAACGTCATCACTGTAGATACTGTAGCAAGGTGTTTACCTTGAGAAAGAATGCTAAACGACATGAGAGAAGCGAGTGTAATTTGGGTCCTTGTCAAAAACCATTTCATTGCAGTCAGTGTCAGAAATCCTTTGGTAGAAGACATTACAAGACCTGTACAATTAAGATAAATAAAGATAACGAAGACTGGGCTACAACATCGCGGAAGAGGAACAAAGGCGAAAAAGCTAATGCTAAAATTACTGATCTAGATCAAGATAATAATTTAAAATTTAAAACAAACGAAGGAAGTTGTAACCACATTATAAATGAAAATATATTTACTCCAATATCTAGTCGTCTCCATGAAAATGTGAAAGATGGAGAACCACCTGAAGCTTACAAGGTCGAAGACTTTGATGAATCATCTGAAGCTGGCATGATTGAAGATTTTAGTGACACATCTGAGGCTGACATGATTGAGTACTGTACTGAAGCACCTAAAGCAGGCAAGATCGAAGACTGTGATGGCGGTCTGAGACCAAAACGATGGAAACGGCATAATAAAATAAATTATCCTGATCAAGTTTGTGATGCTGACATGATTGAAGACTGTGGTGACACATCAGAAGCTGGCATGAACGAAGACTGTGCTGACACATCAAAGGCTGACATGATTGAGTACTGTGCTGAAGCACCAAAAGCATGCAAGAGCGAAGACTGTGATGGTGGTTTGAGACCAAAACGATGGAAACGTCGTAATAAAATAAATTATCCTGATCAAGCTTGTGATAATCACTGGCACGATGACGAAAGTGACCTTGTGGTAGGTGTTAAAACGATAGACACCAGAGATAATAATAATTATTATAAACATGCAAGGATGATGATGACCGCAGCAGAAGAGTTTGATTATACCTCATGGGAGGATCCTGACATATTGGTTGACAGGCTACGACTACTACATGGATCGCTTTGTGGAGGAAACTATTCGAACATTAAAGAAATATACTTCATACTCAAAGAACTGAGGGAAGCTGGCTACATACAATAATTTCTTAAATTAAATGTATGTGTATAAACTTAAAGATAAATTAATATATTTTCTTTCCAGATGGTATCTACCATTTATCGAAATCTGATTTCTAAATAAAACTTATAACTTAAAGGTGTAAAATACGTTACCACTGTCAGTCAAAATGTATACTAATAAAGACATGTTAGTAATCATGCCAAGTTCGATAAGAAAAGTAATTGTAATCAGTTGGAACCAATTGAAGATGGAGCTGTTGGAGCTAAGAAGTAGTCGTTGCACGTCTATGCAGGGCTAAATGTTTATAAGATTGCTGGCTTTCGCAAGTGATCCTATAGTAGGATAGATATTGTGTAATAAATATTCTGTTTGTAAAAGACTTTGTGGTGTTTTATTTCTCGAAGCTTACACTTTTCTGGTATTTAAATTAAATTGATTGTGCCAAGGACCTTAGTCGACCTAATTAATCAGTATATTGTTTGCAAATTTATTTAATGAATTTTTAACTTTTTCCTGGATTTCTAGGTTAATTATTACGAATATTCCAAGATGTTGGTCTTGATGTCTGATAGGATGATGGCAGTAGAGGATTTAAAGTCTCTTTAAGAATGTTGAACGTGGTTTATTGAAATTATTATTTTTTTCATAAAATTAAACATTATTGCATCGATCGAGTATCGAACCAAGGACTGGAGCGGATCGAATCAATATGTAAGTTAATGAGTGATTTTTTTGATGAATTTTGGATTTTTTTCCCGCTTTTCTAGCTACATTATTACACGATTTCAAGATGGCGGGGCACCTCTGTAATAAATGATTACTGCACTGTAGCGGGTTAGAATAAAATTATCCAGATGGAAATGTACTCCAGCAGGTGGTAGCTCCTGGTAACATGTACTGAACATAAAATGTCGGATCCATGATGGTCGACAAGGACTAAGTCAAATTTCAAGGTCAAGGTCAAAGGTGTGGTGACATGATAATTATACTAACTAAATAAAAAAGTTAATGATGGCGACCGTAACGGAAATTGCAACGGTGACGTCATAATCCATGATGACGTCAGAGGCTTATCGGAGGCTGTAGACATGGATGCTTAATCCTACATATGGACATTTCTAGGTGCTGGTATTTTTAAGGAATAAAACGGGAAATTTTTCCCTCGAAAAGAGAAATTTTTTGAGAATTTTTGGCGGAATTTTTTTTTTTTTCAAAAAAATTGCAATTTTGGCGATTTTTGAGGAATTTTGGGTAAATTTGGCCCAATTTTGGCGGATTTTCAGGGTCCAAGGTCAATGTCCTACTTGTCCCTTTACGCTCATCAAAGATGTCCGTCGTGACGTCACAATCAGAGATGTGGCTCGGCTCCGGCTCCGCGCCCGGGCCGGCTATCCTTTACTACTATGGGCGTATGAAAAATTGTATTAAACGAAGGATTAGGATAATATTAGCATGTTTGAAATTAATTTTATAGGTAAGATATTTTTATTCCAATACCGCCTCCCTCCTGTTTTTATTTTAATAGCTAGTCTTATCATAAATTATTTCAGCCAAAGGTTTAATTAATGTTGAGAATGTTAACAATAAATTATTATGGATTTTTTTTCTAAAACCTACTTACTTTTGATTTTTTTGTATTTCCACCCGTTTCAGTAATGGTTGACATCATAAAAATCTATTTTAATAAAAGTTTTAGACCATAATTTAGGAAGTTTAAATAAATAAGAAAGAATTAAATATTGTACGCGTTATTATACTTTAATTATTCTACCCCTTATTTCAAACAAAAGTATTAAATAAAGTTATATGATTACCGAACTTTGCGAACGGATTAGATAGTCTACCAACTAAGGTAGTTATGTAGTTATGAATTACTAGCTGACCCGGCGAACTTCGTACCGCCTTAGCGTAGCAATGATGCACTACTTTATTTTGTATAGCTGACCTATCTTAGGTATGAGTACCTATTTAATTTGAACTGGAATCTATAATATCCTCCATATAAAAATGAATCCATAATTCCCTGGTATCACTATAACTGAAAAGGACCTTACTAATTTAATTAAATATATATTGTCAAAATAGTGTTTATTCCATAGGATTCAATAATTCCACTAATGTTTTTACAAATTGCTATTGAACAACGAGCTCAATACCACGCGCGCTCTATAAATCAACTAATAGTCTCTGTACCCCTCACTGCTTCTCTCTACTCTAATGCTTTTTGATAAACTATATTTTTAGTTTTATGTTCTGGCGCGTAAATAAATAATGTTGATGGTTTTCCGACACGGGAACAGGCGACATATAATTGGCCATGTGAAAAACATGGATTTTCTAGGTTGATGCGACTGCCCTTGCGATTTATTTATTGACATAAGGTTACTTTAAAAATATTTATATTGTACAAAGTGTTGGGTTAGTTTGGAAATAATTTTATATATGGTGGTTCAGTATTCTTAAATTTTCTAATTTTCCGTTAAATTTTTTCTTTCATAAGAACCTTCTCCTGACCATAGCAAACACAACAAAAAAAAATTAGTGAAATCGGTCCAGCCGTTCACGCGTGATGCCGTGACCAAGGAAAACGGGTTTCATTTTTATATATATATAGATGTTTGTCCTTCAACCCTTGCAGTTATGTGTTTTTCCAACGAGTTATAGTGCGTTCAATCTGTTGCGATAATATGTCATATTTGTTTTAGCTATTGTGATTTATTTTTCAAAAACCCTAAATTATACCCCTTTCACGGTAATTTTCTCATTAACGAACTCGACAAATTTTACGATACCTTATGTATTATTTTGGAAGTAATTTTAGCAAAATTACGACATATGGTGTCTATAAAATGTGATATATGTATTAAATATTGAGGAGATGTAAACAATATAATTTTTTTTCGGTAGTTACACCATGGTAACGCCTACAATAGTTATTGTCTCTTCGAAATTTACCTAAAAGTACAAACGCATTATTATTTATTTCTTACACTCTACTGTAGTCGTTACAAGGGTTAACATCACGTGGTCATAAAAGAATGACACAATCTCACTGTTTTTTTTTGTCTATGATTTTCCGTTATAAAACTGAATTAAGTTTTTTTTTTTCCAATTCTTTGGGTACGGAATTTGATAATTAGGTTTTGCCTGTGTGTTAATCGTGGAAACTAGCGAGCTGTGTTAAATTAAGTATGTATTTTTTTTTAATACAAATCCGTTCAGTATTAACGACGTGATGAACAACAAATATCCAAACAACCACATTTAAATATTAGCAGGATTATAATTTGTTAACACTATTCAATAAATAAAGAAAGGACATAGAAAGTCAGATGAATGATATTTCGGTTTAATTATGAAAAAAAAATTATTCCCACGTGTTAGCAGCAGGTGGGATTTGAACCGTGATGATTCTGATCAAGAGTTCTTGGAAATTGTGTTTTGTTCACTTCGCCACCGAAGCTTAGTGTTAAGTAGACAATAAAGTTAGTGTGTATATTTATATTTTTCTAAAACTAATGTGTTCATGCGTAGCTTAGAATGTCACATGTTATATGTGTCAATGAAAACACATAGCCTTGATACAATTGCAAAATGTATACAGTTTTTTTATTACACATGTACTTTAGTATTGTACATACATACATGAAACATTATTTTCTTTGAGTGTATTTTATATTTGGCATAATGTAGGGGTTATTTCGTGAAAATGAAACAGAAGTCGATGTATGAAAATATGATAGAATGATGCCAGGCTTGATAAATACATATTAGTAAATTGTGTTTTTAACTGAATTTCTGTTAGCAAATCACACACGCTGCTATATTTCGCTGCCGGATAAGTTATCGAGTCACAGTGAAGTTTTAAACTTTGGACCTGATTTTCAACGGGGAATTTGATAAAAATACTGCCCATCTGATATAGTTTTATTAAACAGCTAATACTTTTAAGTTTACGCATGCATGAGTAGTTATACGTATAAAATATTAAACTAACACGCATTATAACAATAAGGACATGGTTGTGATAATCGTTTTTGCTTAAACGACTGAAAATTGCTACAATCAAGTCTTAACTTTATTGAGCATAACAAAAGTTACCAGTTTTTAGATATGAACAACGTGTGTGCGTTCTACCACTAGGCTATCTGAAAAATTTTGCTCTAGAAAGTAAGACTATGTATGATCAACAGTGTGAAGCCATTTTGTGACTATATACGAGTTTTTTATGTTGCTACTGGTGGGTCCACCATCTTGTCTCATTTTTTCGTTCCATTTTCACAAAGTGTTACCTTATACTGAGAGATAATATGTTTACATATAAAAAAGATAGACGAGTCTAATTTGTACTGCAGTTGTGCGCTTCATTTGCGGAATTTATCCATGCATCAAATTCTAGCGGCCGACGCAGAATGTTTGTGTGTGATTCTCAGCCAGAAATGTTGGAATTTTAAACGCGAAAATTTCCTAATTTAACACGCTTGGTGTTATTTTAAAGAATTATAATTTACATTTTGTGCCCCAGTTATGTGTTTAGACCTCACTGGCGACTACTGAAAGGGCTAAAATTTGAAATTAAATTTTTTTCACTATTTCTTCTGTTAACGTTCATAAATATCATCATTTGAGTGACATTTCATTGCTCACAAGAATTTTTTAGGTAACGTCAGGTGTCATATTACAAAATGATGCATGAGAGTTATCGTGATTGATTAGCAGGAATATCTTTTCAGAAATAAAATTATTTACGTTACATAAATCGTGGACACTAATAGTCGGTTAAGCAAAATCTTTACAAGTTAATGAAAAGAAATACAGTAGGTCCCAGTTATAAAGGATTAAAAAGAGTAACTCAAACAGTTTCAGCACGAAAGAATGGCTTTTTCCCCATAGTGGGTGAACCTGTAAACTTTATTTCACAACAGGATGGAGACCCTGACCGTAATGTTCGAGACGATAACACTCTTTTTCACTGGCCTCCACGCTCAAATGACATAATACCAAGAGATTTTTTTTTTTTACCTTTGTGGCTTTATAAAAGATCGTGCTACCTAATGATTTGCCAGAGGTGACACACGAAATTGAAGAGGCTATTGCTTCCATTACTCTGAACGTATTAAACAAAGTATGGGAAGAATGGGAATTGAGTTTGGATGTGTGCCGAATAACTAAATGTACACATATTGAACATTTTAAAATAAAATACTATGTTAGTTTACATTCAGTTTAATGTATTGTTAGTTTTAAATAGTTGAAACTGGGATATTCTTTTATAGACTTTACCTTGCCTTAAGTCAGTACAGTGCAATCCGGCTTCTCGTTTGAGACGAAGAGGGTTGATTTGATGTTAAAGGAGTAGAGATGGATGCTATGTTGGTGGGAGAACATGAGTTCTACAAACGAATTCACCGACTGAAGGCAACGTCCACTACGTTTCCTTTCCACGGAAATAGACCTGGAATATTAACAGGATGGGCTGAGTGATATGCTCACTCAAAATTTGTCTCCCGGGACGTTTGCCAGTGACTTTTCACTCGGAGCCACTCCCGACACTTGCCTCTCAAACTCCTTGTCGCTGCAGGAGGCAACGGGAAGCCGTCGCACCATCTTCTTGCTTCGGTGTGTAAGTATTATTTGGGCCTATAAACCCCACGATCACTTACACACGCTATTCAAGGCTTACGAACACAACTTAAAAACGTTTAATTCAATACTTTATACACATAGTGGGTGTGAAATTATTATATTTTAAGTTCACTGACTCATAATGTATATTTTTAAGGTGCACTAAGATCACAGTCAAGAATCGTTCGTGATCATTGACAGTGCAAAAATGAAACATTGCTCTATGGAGTGAGATTTAATTAATTTTGTTTCAAAACTTTCTCACTGTAATTGGTAAAACTCTACTATTAATATCACTAGTTAGCAGCATTTTTCCCCTTCATATGATTCATAGAAATAGAGTATAATGGGTACTATTACAAGGATATTAGTAATAGTCCCTAGAGTGGTTGTCTGTTTTTGAGTTGAATTTGTGTTGATTAGTGAAACAAAACTTTTTTTAATAGCTTAAAAAGTATTCGTTTCAAAGCTATCATAAAATGTGTATTTTTAAAAGAAGGTTTTAACAGCACATCAGCAAAGAATAAGTGTTTATTTTTTTTAAACACAATTTAAAATGTTTTGCTTTCTATATTTTCTCATTTTGACTTCAATTATTAACGTTTAAGCAAGTATTACTTTTACACAAATTCATGTGGCTTTTTTTTTGAGACCTTTACTGTTTCTTTCTAGAATAATTCCGTGTTTTGGAGAGGTTGGGTATGCGTCGTGGAGCACAAGGAGACTTGTGGCTTCATTGCAAAATAATTTTTATCCTGTATGCACGAGGGAATGGGGCTATAATGTGCCCCTTAAATTTCTTTCATACTTATCTACTTGCGTCATTCCCTGTCCGTGTTTGTAATTGTGAGACATCAACTATTTTCTTTTTTTAAATCCACAGAGACGGTAAATTTTCTTTAATGATGTTATTTACCTGTCTTATGTTGGCACGGGGAGAGTTTTAACTGTGTGATAACACTCCAGAAGACAATGTGTGTGTGTCGTGAGGCTCCGATAGGTATGTTTTAAATATTTCATTGGTTGTACTACATTCTACTCATGAAAACTAAGTCTCGTTATCTATATCTCCTCAAAAAAATATGCCTTAAAGCTACAGCCAATTTAATATAAAACATAGCAAAGATAAATAAAAGAATCTGAAAATTATCTTTTTAATATTTTAAACTAAGGTTGTCGTAATGTTTTTATCTCCTACCGGTGTTATCTGATCTTTTTTTAATCTTGGTAAGAAATTAATAATTTCTGTAGCTACACTAAATAAATCTGTGATTATTCCATTTATATATATTACTTTCCGTTATCAATGCAAGAGATAAGTGTGAAAGTAGTTCACATGTTGGTAGAAACACCATGGAAATAGTGTGTTGCACGCTAACACAGTGTCATTATTTCTGTGTTTTCAGATTGAGTGTGAAGACTCTTAGCTACTATAAATGTGCATTTGTGTGTCCTTTTTGACACATGCGTGTTCCTTGTGTTTAAAAAAAACAATCCCTGAGAATTAGTGTTTATACTTACGAATATTTATTTAATATACGCTTACATTTTGGTACATGAAAACCTTGAAATTTTTTAACATAATGCAGAAACATGCACGGCATAAGATGAAAATACATATATTTTCTAACAACAAAGATTTATGAAATATATATTTTTAAATTTTATTTTGCTTGTTATTAAAATATGTGAATCTATGTCGAGAGCTATATTAGTATTGATGATTAAATGTATTTTACATTTTTTACGTATGTTTTCATCTCAGTAAAAGTTTGATTTCTTAAAACTTATGTTTCTCCTTCAAAAATCATTCTATTTTTTTGTCTAATGAAAATTTGTATCATATTGGTTAACATTTTAAAGTTTTTTTTATACTCAGATTTTTTGTTTTCATTGTTTGACATGTTTTCAGAGAGACACATGTATCTAATTTCGTGTCGCATAAATGCTTCGTTAGGCCTTGTAGGCATAACTTGTTTATTCAGTGGGGGTGCTGCGGGTGGGATGTAGCACTGGCTACAGCATTTGCTGTATAATAAATGTCGGTTTCGTTTCTTTCCCTGCGTTGTTTATGGATTTGGTGATATGGGTGTTCTTTCCTTTTGTGCATACGCTAGACAGTTCTTTTGTTTCGGATGCTTTATAGCACATTTTGAGTTTTTATAGGGGCTGTAGGGTTTTATGGTCATTTATATTTATTTGTGTTGCCTTGAGAGTGTGGTAGTTTTAAATGTTGAAGAGAAGCTTCGTTTTTATATTATTCCTGTAGGTAGGTTTTTTTTTATCTCTTAAGATTGGGTAGAACGTGTGTGTACAGTATTGGTTTATTAGCATTCTGTAGTTGGGTGACAGAGCTCTATTGTGTTTTAATAAGGTTTAGACTAGTGAAGGTACTTATCTGATTAATTTTTTTTTAGGGAATAGGCACTTTCGTCCTTACATGTCTGCATTATTTATTTCCTCAATGTGTTATTGAATTAGTACTTTTTTATTACCTTTCTTCCGAATATGTTTGGCTTTTTTTAGTGTCACCTGATCGCAATGGTTTTGGTTGTTTATATCTTAGGGTTTCATTCTTTTCCATTAACACTATTTTAAAACGTATTATGGTTGTTTTCTCGCTGTTATGATGGTTTTGTTTAGATTATCAAGTTCTGGTTATTAAGTTTTAATCATGTGTTTTATTTTTTTTTCTATTTACATGGAAGCCTATTTCTCTTAATTTTGTTAAGAATTTTACTCTCTGCATCTTGCTGTCTCAATTAGGGATTCTTTTCTCAAGAGGATTCGTGTTCTATTGTTTCAACTGCGCGTTAATGTTTTAATTTGTGTGATTGGTGAAAATAAGTATTTTTGTTATCTACATTCTGCTCAATTGTGTTCGTGACGGGTATGTGTGTATCTGTCGCATACACTGCTATAGCATTTTGTTAATATTAATGCTTTTTTTTTCAATTGCATTGTTATGTTTTGGGCGATAACTTTAAATTAATTTATTAATGTTTATTCATAACTGTAAGTTTTTATTAACATGTATTCTTTGGTATTAAAGCATTGTGATTTATTTTGTAACAACCATAATGTATGTTGATGAGCTCATGCATTTGGCGATTATAACTTAATGTATCACTGAGTTGTACGTTTTTTAAAAATGTGTTCCAGGCTTAGGCGAGTTCCGTGACTCTTACGTAAAATAGCACACGGCACGACGTTGTAAACAGATTTCTCGGCCACCGCTTTATCAAAGTACACTGCTAAGTTACTTTTGTCTGGAAGACACACGTAATATTTAAACGGGGGGAAATAAATATTTTAACTTGGGAGAAGTTACATTTGTATACCAAATATTATATACAGGCACACGTAATATTTGAATGGGGTGAATAAATATTTTAACTTAAGATAAATGTTTACTTCTAAATAATATTAATTGAAAGACTATACAGCTCTCTGCTATCCTCTGCTTTGAGGGCTGTCTGGGTTATTATTAAAACAAAAAGGGGGGAATCACGTCATGACGCAGAGCGGAAAATTCGACTGAGGAAATGCTAGTATAATTGACATTATAATACCTTTTAAAAATACGTAAGAACTATATTAAAAAGCAAGCTATCACAATTTAAAAATAACAGCAAACAAATAATAAGAAATCAAGAACTCTGTTAATATAGGTAAAAATACTTAATAAGTGGAATACTAAATACATTTAAATACTATACAGAAATATAACTAAGTATAAAAATATTGCTGTAAACCTGTAATAAATATGCATATAGCTTTGTTATAGTGGTAGACAATGAAAATCAAAGTCTTTATTATTTACCTACTATCCCACAATCACCCAGTAATATAAAAAAAAGATGGCGGTCTCTCTCTTTGACTCCTACATATTTTTTTAAATATATATAAAACATTTCGTGACTGACATCGGACGAGGACGTAAATTTTTGTAACACGTCTCCCACTAAGCTCTTTGGAAATAAGACAGATAATAACGTTATTTAAATACATTACATAGCTAATGCTTCATTTTTTTAAATGTCTGCTTTAAAATAACCTGAGGTTTTATTTTACTTTTCACTTCCTTTCCTTATTTATAAAGTTTCAATTCTATAATTTTTCCACCTTCGAGTAATATGTTCGTGGTTTGATTTCTAATGTAAGTGACTATTATTTTTCCGTAGGAAATATATACCTATCACTCGTGTTTCTTTAAGTTTAATTACAAATATATGACATTGAGGAATATTAGATAATATTCTCGTTAAATTCATATTTTTGATTTACTCGTTTGGTTACTTTTTTTTTGTCAATTTAATATAGATATCATAGAGGAAGCCAGGTTTAGTAAAATTATGCATACAAATGATTTCTGTAAAACATTTATTTTAATTATATGTATGGTATGAATATATTACATACAGTTACAGACAAAATACACTTAACGAATTAAACACTTGATTGGCAGAAGATGTTCTGAAGGACAATGTTCCAAATACAGATTTACTTGGAATATTACTGAATGCAACCAAGCAAAATTCCATGGGAGTTATTAGTAAGTGGTACAATGTTGTCTTTCCCTTATGCAGGAAATAGATTTATGAGTATTTTCACATACTCTGCATCTAAAATTATATACACCTTGAAAATTAAACAAAACTGTTATGTATTAGAACTGATGGCAGTTTTATTAAAATACCATTTAATTATTGGGTTACATGAATCACATCTCAAAGTGTTTATGTATGTGAAACCCCACAAGGTTGATGGCTTAGCAAATATACACAAAAATTGACCTGTTATACCAAAAGTATCTTTGGAACCAGTTACGGTACATGTATTTCAACCAATCTTACTGTGCGGAAAAAAAACTTATGTGAATCTAGATTTGTTTTTGCTCATGGGGAAAGGAACAAGGAGTGTATATGTGTATATATCCCCGCATTACTTACTCGTGTAGATAAAAAAAAGTTTCAAATGCCTTAATCATTCGATAATTTTTGTCTGGATATGATGAGCTGCCAAATTTAAGAAATGTGCATTCATGTAATCTTTGTTGATGAACATGATTAAATAATGTCAATGTCTGGAGTATCGTAGTCGGGAGCTAGTAAAGAGTGCCTCATAATAAGGGCGACGTTGGTAAATTTCCTACATATGTCAAGTTGAGAGAGTTGTAAGGATTTTTTTTATAGACTCTTTGTTGGTTAACGGAAAGAGCAATATATGAACTTGCGAAGTTTAATTATTGAGTTTTGGAAATCTTTGTCGACGAGGAAAAAGTGTTCAGGACATGGGTATCGCTCTTAAGACAATTATTTTAAATTATGTCTGGTTCAGGAAAGGCTATTGTGCTTCTTATTTACGGAATCTTTGTTGATGTATTAAGTAGATGACTTGACAGAGAAAGTTAATCTGAACCAATGATCATGATAAATGATACCCTGTTTGTGTCAAGTCTGGAAGGCTGTGTGTTTAAAAATATATTATTTTTTGATGTGCGAGGTGGGCTAAACTCCTAATGAAAGTAGGTTAAGTCGACATGTCTGAACACAGCAACTAGTGCCACGATGTTGGTGAATAAGACCTGTGTCCTTGTTGACGGAGAGGCGAACAGTGTCTAAGGTATCAGCGACGCACAAAGCACCAGGAGAGAAGGTGTGGTACAGAGGTGAACGTTGAGGTCTTCTTCGCTTCGAGGGGAACCTTAGGCCCTACTTGCCGAAGCAGGACACGGCGTTGAAGGCGCACTGCTTCCAGTAGCTCCTCTTGCGCTGAAGGTCGCTCACGTCCATCTGGCTGCGCAGCCGGTTCACCACCTGCTTGGCGAACAGGTAGTTGATGAGCGCCGTCTCGATGCTGCCGTCGTCGTCCACCAACTGCTGCGGGCAGACCACCCCTCCGCGTGAGAAGCAACACGTGACCAGTCAAGACCACCCCTCCGCGTGAGAATCAACACGTGCACAGTCAAGACCACCCCTCCGCGTGAGAAGCAACACGTGCACATTCAAGACCACCCCTCCGCGTGAGAAGCAACACGTGCACAGTCAAGACCACCCCTCCGCGTGAGAAGCAACACGTGCACATTCAAGACCACCCCTCCGCGTGAGAAGCAACACGTGCACATTCAAGACCACCCCTCCACGTGCACATTCAAGACCACCCCTCCGCGTGAGAAGCAACACGTGCACATTCAAGACCACCCCTCCGCGTGAGAAGCAACACGTGCACATTCAAGACCACCCCTCCGCGTGAGAATCAACACGTGCACATTCAAGACCACCCCTCCGCGTGAGAATCAACACGTGCACAGTCAAGACCACCCCTCCGCGTGAGAATCAACACGTGCACATTCAAGACCACCCCTCCGCGTGAGAAGCAACACGTGCAGATTCAAGACCACCCCTCCGCGTGAGAAGCAACACGTGCACAGTCAAGACCACCCCTCCGCGTGAGAAGCAACACGTGCACAGTCAAGACCACCCCTCCGCGTGAGAATCAACACGTGCACATTCAAGACCACCCCTCCGCGTGAGAATCAACACGTGCACATTCAAGACCACCCCTCCGCGTGAGAATCAACACGTGCACATTCAAGACCACCCCTCCGCGTGAGAATCAACACGTGCACAGTCAAGACCACCCCTCCGCGTGAGAAGCAACACGTGCACAGTCAAGACCACCCCTCCGCGTGAGAATCAACACGTGCACAGTCAAGACCACCCCTCCGCGTGAGAATCAACACGTGCACATTCAAGACCACCCCTCCGCGTGAGAAGCAACACGTGCACAGTCAAGACCACCCCTCCGCGTGAGAAGCAACACGTGCACATTCAAGACCACCCCTCCGCGTGAGAAGCAACACGTGCACATTCAAGACCACCCCTCCACGTGAGAATCAACACGTGCACATTCAAGACCACCCCTCCGGCGTGAGAATCAACACGTGCAACACATGCACAGTCAAGACCACCCCTCCGCGTGAGCAGCAACACAAGCACAGTCAAGACCACCCCTCCGCGTGAGAAGCAACACGTGACCAGAAACACTTCTATGGACATACGTAATTCTATGTCGTAGAATATATAATTCCAAACTGCAAACGAAGCGTGAGACGGTCTTTAGAGCTCGGATGATTTCTCAACCACCGAGATGCACTATCGACCACTTCAATGTGGTTAGGCTTCGAAAATCAAGAAAGCTCACTTAACTGTCTTTGAATTATCCCTCTTTTTTGGGAAGATTGATTTAAACATTTTTATGGACACGAGCCATCGTGGGTTTTCACTGTATACCATAGATATAATCCACATAGACAGTACAGCGAATTACATTGAAGGAATTAGTATGAAATAAATATCACGGCACAGACAAACACATTGAGCTGACAAAGTTGTATCAATAACATAAAACAACAAATTCCCTCCTCAGAATGAATTGTGCAGTCTAGGCATTCACACATTATACATCGGCTGATTTTTGGCTTAGTGTGTGGGCGTATTCATTACTCTTGTGGTGGTTTATCCAATATGGCTTCATCAGCTTACTGGAGGCTGGTAGTAGAGGACTTGCCACTTATTTATTGAAATTATTTTTTTGCTTCGATAAAGTATTAAACAATCCTATTAATTGCAGATTTTTTTCCCTGAATTTATAGCTAAATAAATATGGATTTTCGAGATGGTGTCCAAATTCAATATTGCGGGTCCACAGTAATAAAAATGATTACTGCACTCTAGTGGGTAAAAATTAAACTGACATGGCAACTGGGTTTAAATTAATATTTTAATTTAAAATTTTATATATAATTTAACATTTGTCCCGATTTTTTAGCATAAAAATTACTGACTTTCAAGTTGGCGACCATGAAAAAAATTGTAACGGAAATGTCATTATTCAAAATGTCGGAATGTTCTAAAAAAAATTATGGTGTATCCAAGATGGCTACCGGAGTCAAGGTGTTCCAGGATGGCTGCCATAACATCACAATCCAAAATGGCGGGTGGCTCCTCAGCCAGAAACCAGGCACCGGACCGGCTAACGGTAACTTATATAAATTAATTGGTTGTGAATTTTACATGTTAAATTAGACACGTTATTTTTTTTTTTAGTGAAGAAAAAATATGTACACTTGTGTTACTTTTTAAAAACATATTGCATTTGTATGTTATTTCACGAATGTTTTTCCCAGTGTGCGTAAAATAGGTTTAAAAATTAAATATGAAATGCCAGCCTTGACGGCAAATTACGTTTGTGGGTGGTTCACCGCATATACCGGACAGCCAGATGTTTTGATGAAAGGTGATTTTTTTTTGTGAGCGGCCGGGAAGGAGGGGGGGGGGGGGTGGCAGAAGAGGTCACTCATGAGTGACGGCCGTGACGGACGCGCCAAAGTGCTGGCATCTGACGGCTGTCCGCCGAACTGAAGCGCCCACCGCAGTCCAGTCCCTGGTGAATTAACCACCGCGTCCCGACGTACATAGTTCAGGCGCGTAATTCACTCGTCGCGAACGAACCAGTAACCAACATATCGTCACGACATTCATCAATAGCGCATATTTTGACATGAATTTCCAACAGGAATACGAATGTCTTTAATCTCGGGTTGGGTGTCACTTCGGCTGAGGATTCGACACCAATTTAAACTCGTAAACGGATCGTTACCACAACGCCGAATGTCAAAATTGACCACAACGCCGACAGATATAAAACTGTTGTGTACCACAATGCCGAAATAACAACTGAATAAATTTGTGTGTTTCTTAAATGTAGGCGCCAAAATACCACAATCAAACCTAACATAACCTAACTTAACCTTTGTGGCAGTCCTGCAATGACATTTTTCGGCGTTGTGGTACACAGCAGTTTTCTAGCTGTCGGCGTTGTGGTGCGTCCCCCTCGTTCGTAAACTATGTAAGCTACAGAATTGAAGTAAATTATATCTTAGTAGAGCAGACTTTGCTCGTGGTCTTCACGTATGACTCGCCGTTAACATTTGCAGTGATGACGTAATGAGACTAGGTGGGGAGCGTCGAAGTGAAGTCAGTGAGTGAGAGCTTAGTTTCTGAATTATAGCCTCTGCAAAGTACGTTTTAGGTGTCGCAACTTTTCTGGCGTGCCCGCCCGACCGTCAAAAAAGACGTTCATCTGATTCGCGTCAAAAATAAAACAACAGTGTTATTTTTTTCAAGCGGGAGGTAAAGGACCCGAAATACACTTTATTTGTTTCGCCAGCTTTTAGGTCATAAATAGGTTTTCACTAAATTGTGGTATGTATTCGAATGGAATGTCTGTCCGTATAAAGATGTATGTATATTTTATTATAACAATTAGCAACTTAGACTTCATTAAGAACTGATATAGTAGTGCTCATCAAGCCGTAAATAATTCTGTCAATGGTCTTTGAAAATATCTTTCTTAGCAAAGGAAAATTTTTCATATATTAAAGCTACAAGATTGTTATGGCATAGAAACGTTTGAAGCCAACACAGTGGCTTTCTTGTCATTTCTTTTACATTACTCTCACACGGATTTGAGTATACGTCAGTCAGTGGTAAATGTTTACATTGGAGGGCCTGGGAATTTTTTTTCTCAATCCAAGGGTTGGTGATCAAATTACCTCGAGCGTCCTGAAGGCGAGTGTAGGGGTAGTCGCCCTTACAAACCCCCTACATTTACTGGCCGAATAAAATTTCCCTTGCGGCTGTTTGCGGAAGCTTTCAAAGCACCCTTACAGGACGGACTGCTGCCCGCTCTCGCAAGTACCCGGGACAACTGCCTAATTAAATTGCCTGCGGTTTGGTTTGAGGGAGAAGGGTCGGGGAGGGACGCCTTTCGAAAGCACTCAGACGTAAAATGGAAACAGAGTCACGCGTTAGCTTGCGTGGCGAAGAATCTTTTTTTTTTTTTTTTAAGTGAAACTTCTTTTGCAACTTCCAACAAGGTTGCGTTAAACGTTTAACGCTCCTGGGGAGGGGGGAATAGAAAGAGACAGAGCGAGAGTAAATGCGTGTTTCATAGACACATAAATAGTGAGTGTGTGTCATTTCTCTATGTCCACGAGGTCTCGCCACGTCAATTTTCTCCTTGGAGCGATCCCGTCCGCTTGATTAAATAAACAGCTTTTATCGTTGAATGATTTCATGATTTATTTTAGTTTGATTTGATACAATATGATTTCACTAAAAATCAATTTCTACCCCTTCCTATTTTCATTTCCACATTACGGAGTTTCACTTCTTCGGCGCGGAGGGACTCCACGCACTATTTTTTTTTTTTTACTGACATCTGCTGGTGACCACAAATCGTAACACGTCGCTTGACCATTCGCCATCAAGAAAACACTAAACCATTCTCTAAAAAATAATCCTATAAATGTATGCGGTATTTAAATAATATTGTTACGATCGCGCTTGGCTGCAGGGCTTAGCATCGCCGCGCTCGTTCGGCCTGTCTGCGCCCCCTTCCACCCGCATCCTCTCCCTGGTATCTCGTGTCATACTATCTCGCGACATCCTGACCGTCGCAGCGCGCACCTGCCTCAGATCGAGTTACTTAAAAGAGGCCACACTGCGGAATAAAAGGACTCAGACATGTTTATCGGCGCGTTTTGTGGGAACCCGATTCTTGTTGCGTTTATCGGAGTTCTTTAAGCAGCCGCCGCGTCCTTCGACAGGACTCACGACGCGTTTGTGGACATTTCGAAGGCGAAGGTCGCGCGATATCTCGGAGACATGCCCGATTGTTCTGGACGGGAACCCAAGGGCTATATAAGGAGGTTGGGCCGACCTTCGAGTCTGAGTCTGAGTGGGGAGTTCTCCCGCGGCGGAGTTTCCGGGCGATAGTGCCGCGGGTGCGGCAGAGTGGCGAAGTCCTTGGACGAAGGTTCCAGGGCAGGGAGTTAGAGAGTTTAGTTGAGTCGGGAGTTTCCGGGCGATAGAGTCGCGGGCGCGGCGGAGCCCCAAGTGAAGTGGCGAGCGAGTCGTCGTGTGGGATCTCGGCGAAGGGTGTGACGGCGGCGGCGGAGTGTGGCGACGGAGTCCCGCGGCGGAGACCCACGAGGGGTGCTGCGGCGAGAGTTGCGCCGGAAGTGCGGCCCATCGAGGTGTGTGAAACGATTGACTGGGGAATTGACATTTTTTAAGGGTAGTTAATTATTTGCCATCTTAGAAGATTATTTGTAAGTGACAAGTAGTGGTAATAAATAAAACTGTGTGTGTGATAAAAATCTTTAATTGGGCTATCCTTTACGAACCCGCGGTATATCGTAACAATATTGTTTTCTCGATAAGCAACGATTTTCTTTCATATGTCCGTCCTCCAGTATCAGTTTTTATCTTAATTCACTAAAGTGTTTTTCGCATCAATAACATTTTTTTTTGTCAGATCACTCGACTCTTATTGTAGGGTTTAGAGCCACATTCAAGGTTTTTTTTGTAAATTTAATATTGTTTTATGTTGGCATGTTTGAGTAAATATGTCTATATTATAGTTTCAATATTTTCTTTTTAGTTTAGCTGTTTATCATGCATTACGTTGGCATATCACATAAGCACTCCGTCAAATATAAAAAAATCTATACATAATGTAGACATATACATGTATCATATTTTATGTGGGCTGAAACTTAATTACTATCACTTGTAGGGAATAATTAAATATTTATTCCTTGGTGTCCAAAATACACGCACCTTTCAAAAATTAGAATACAATATAAGTATAACTTAAAGTGTTTTAAAACACACCTATTTGTTCCATTTTTCAATATGTTACTGTTCTCTCTGTATTTGTTCTGAAAAAAGTCTGTTTTGTGGTCTCACAAAATATTAATGTCAGTACAGTCGCCACAAAACAGTGAGTGTTGACTAAAACAAAAATCTGTAATGCCCACTTAGTAGCTTTTCAGTGAAAGCAAAGATTATTTTCTAACTACTATAAAGGTTTTAGTAAAATAATTTTCCTGCTGCCACAAAAAATAAACGGTCTCTGTTATCAGTATTTCGTGGATGAAACAATATATATATATTTAGTATGGGCTGAAATAGGGTAAATATTATAATCTGTAATGCCAAGTATCTTCCATTATTTAATTTCCGTTATCGAAATGTCATTTTTGCCTTTTATAAAGTCTGGGGCATTTGCTGCACAATTTTATTGTAAAAACCGGCCTTTTATAATTAAAAAAAAACAACTCTTCGAATTTTAACCATTCATTTCCGGCTTCATCGCAAGTGCAATGACTAAGAGTATGTCTGACGTAGCTAATTTTTCTGATGGTAAAAAAAAATCTTTTATCCACTCAAGGTACGCAATTTTATGGATGCTTATTTTTTATATAGTTGTGTGCTTTTTACAGCAGAGTTAAGCGCTTCTCCTCTTGCAATTACGGCGTTATTAAATTAAACATGCGGAAATTTACGAAGGGTCTGATATATTTTTGCGTCCCTGTTTACTGTTATTTTTTCGCCTTTCTTTGCTTTAATCGAGTTAGTACCATTATTTTGCAAAATAATGAATACTTTGTTTGCCTGTTATTTTTCGATGCACAAATCAATTTACTCGCTTTGTGATGTTGAACTCACAGCCTGACACTTTTATTTTAATCACTTTTCAAATACATGTGCAACTAGAATGTAAAAAAAATTTCGACATCTGGGTCATCGAAGACGGATGTCTGCACGATATTAACTTTCTAGAGTATTGTGAATGTAACGTTTTATTTGTGTACCTGATGTTTAACACGTGCGTTATTTAACAATCTCGTTGTTCATCTGCACCGTTATTGACCACAGTAAATAAACTGAGTTTTCAATAGAGACTGTACGGAAAATAAACGGAGGGTTCCATATAACTGGATTTTTGAACTGCGAGGTTTGAATTCTGCCAAAATTGACGTGGAGGCAAGATAAGTGTTTTTCTGTTGACTAAATAACATTTTTTTTTGACCATCCAAGATTATTCTTATAAGCTCATATGAATGATTGTCATAAAACCAGTTTTCTTCTTATTCTAACTGGAGGTGAATAGTTTTTTTACAGTGTTTTAAAAACACAATTTATTCAAGCTCGGTGTGCACAAAGAAAAAATTACATCTACTTTTATCAAAGAAAAACTCTACAGAAGTGTATAACTATTAACAACGATGAGCATAATTTAAAACAGTCTGGAATATTCTGTTTCAATGCAAGGGTGCGGACAGGAAAAAAAAATAATTTTTAAGTAGAAAATACGAAAGTATTTTTTTCCCCGCTCCAAACATTTAATTTTATTTTATGCCTATTGTGTAAAAACCTTTGTGCTATCTGTCGCAGAGGTGAACGTGTCTCATGGCGGGCTGAAGTTTTTGCTGCAGACAATTGAAACGACATGTCCTGCTCTCGCAAGTTTGAAACAATATAAAATAACACGCATGCAGTGAATATTTTTAAACATTTTTTTTACTTAAAATGTTATATTTTTTTTACTGTTGTGCACTGCTTTATGCTCTCACTGTCATCCGGTTTCATTGTTCGTTGTTATAAAAGAGATCTCTTTTTATTTCTCTCTCGTCGCGAACCGTTACTCAACAGGTTTTTAAAAGAATTATCTCTTCTGAGTTTTCCCTCAGGTATTATTTTACACAACCAGGTTCGTTCATTACATTAAATACTATAAGCACTCATGACCAAGGGCATACGCGGAGGGAGGGGGGGAGGAAAAAAGAACTAGGAGGTATACGCCACTCCAAAAATCCTAAAACCAAAAAAAAATTTTCTATCATTTTCACCAACTAATGGAAACAACTTGAAAGCAAACGGCGGGAAAATTGGTTCCCCTTCTTTCCCTCCCCCCAAAAAACAAATTGGTTGTCTGTAAAGTCGGTTTACGGACGATAGTTTAACGTGACAACGTCATGACAAAACATTGATGAAATGATTGCATACTTTTATGAATAAAATTGAATCATTTTTATTTTAACAATAAAAGAATAAATACTTGATATCATACCAGTAATCAGGTTTTTAAAATGCAAGAATAATTTACCTTTATTGCCGAAATTTTTGTTGTAATAAGCAATGAAAACCACATTAACTTTTCACTTTACTTTATAAACAGTCGACGTGTAGATGTAAGTTGTGTGCTGCCGCTGTCTTTCTTCTCCTCGGACGCATAGGCCAATCGAGTGGAAGAGAGATAGATGCGGCGCAAGCGTACAATGAGCGTAACGGGACAATTTTTCGAGCGTGCAGCCGGCGTTCATCGATTTATTAGACGTTGTCACGTCAAAAAAAAAATGAAATCCTGCGTACGCTTTCACTTATGACTGATATTTTTCATCCTTTCATTTTAACATTGATACCAAATGCTTGAATTTTAATGCAGAATATATTTTTTTTTAAGTGAAACTTCTTTACAGCTGGTAGTGTTTAGACCGATTCAAACAAACAGAATACGTTTGTATACAACGAGACGAATATTTACTTTCTGCAAAAAAAAAAATATCACGCGGTTCTAGCAAAATTCCATGAGTAGAATGACTGCAATATTTCTTTAGCAAAAAATACGTTTGAATCAACTCTGTTTACTGTTAGCTAATGGTGTTTTTGGCGAGCTCAATACTTGTGAAATCAGATACAACATAATAATTTGGCTAGTCTGACGAGAAAGGTAACCATAACTTTGGCGTATCTGTATTTGCGAGCTGATATTTGTGTGGGATTTTTTTTTCTTTGTAGAGAAATATAAATGTCAATGTTGGCAGCCATATTATACTTTGGGAGATTTCTCTGTGGGTGGCCTACAAGTGAAGAACTTGGCTTTGAGGTTTCAGAAGATGCTTACAAAGCAGTGAAATTCCAAGAAGGGAAAAAACCTTTGCATCGCTAAAGAGCCTTGGAGACGAGAATTTTTTTTGAAAGGGTGACGCATATCCCCCCCGTCCCCATTTACAAGTCTATAAGTAAGAAACTAGAAAAAGATTGCAAAAAATAATTTTAGCGAGTGCTGCTTATACGACTAAAATATAAAGTACGTTAGTTTTGCGGGGCCACAGACATAATTACTTTGCGGCGAATACATTATATCTTACTAAAATAAGTGTTTGTTTATAGTTACGTAAACTTGCAAACTAAATAAACCTATTTATTTTTTTTATCTTATAAAGGTACATGATTTCAGATGGACCTATAAGAATATTTGTTTTGAAAAAAATATGATTTCATAAGATATAGCAACATTCTTCTTGGCTTAAGATGATTACATCTTTATAGATATAAATCAGTTACCATGTTACATAATTACGTTCAAAATATGCTAAGCCTATCATGTACACCTCACATATCATAAGAAGACATTCTTTTCAGTCTTTCTGTGGTTTTCATTTCTATCATATCGACACAGTATAGTTCGATCAAATGGAATCCGAAAGCCAGATATGAAAAATCAAAAATCGTTGGAACTTTCTAAACTGAAAATATTCTGTGTTTAAAATCCCGATCGACCTTTGCGTAGCTGCGTATAGCAGCTGATTATTAATACATTTTCATATTCTACGTATCGTACCTACAATATACACATATATATATAAACATTTCCTAGACCGAATCCATTAAGTATAAGGAGGAGAGGTAAATGTGGCATTGGACAGTTAATGTCACTGGGTTAAAACCCGAGGGAGGTCAGCCTAACGGAACAATTGTTTCCCTGGCCGGATATTAGCAGACAGCAACGTCTCGAAATGTCATCGCGTGGCATTCTGGGCCGCGTGCGGTCACGTGGTGGCCGCCATCTTGGGCACCGACTCTGTCGCCGGGGAAGTCTAAGATGTACATCAAGTTCTGTCCTTGCCCGAACACGCCAGAATATTCACCTTCGGCCAACCTCGGGTTTATTTATATATTTATAGTTCTCTTTTTTTTAATTTAGCTATACTTACCTAACTAAACGTCCATAGTGTTTTAATGTAGCTAACCTAACCGACCACTTTTAATATTTGAATTCATTTTTCCTGCGCAAAAATAAAACAAATCCCGAGGTTGGCCGAAGGTGAATTGTTCGGGTGTAATCGGGCAGGGACAGAACTTGATGGACATCTTAGTCTTCCCTGTCGCTGATAGCTCCCAAACCTAGAGACAGTGTTTAAATTTTCTGCAAAACTGGCAAGTTTTCCGAGTTATACTTTATGAAAACATACAAACAAATTTCATCTTTAAAAAAATATGGTCTCTCGCTTACTACTTTTTTTTTTAACGATTTATTAAATCTCACATTACTCTACGTATTCTGGAGTTCCCTGCCTACTTTTATCTCCAAAGTAGCTAGCTCAGGTACGTTAATGGTTCACAGTAGGCTATTCTGATTTACCAATACAAATAAAAATGTGTCCCCATTAAAAGAACAGCATTGTTTCGTAGGACTACTAATTGGAGTGAAAATAGTACCCACAAATCTGCCGAAAATACACTTTTGTATATACCATACCAACATTTCTTAAATTAAGTATGTTGGTATAATATGTTCACATATGTACATATGTATATTTAGCAAGAAAATATTCCCCCGCAAAATTCTTCTCAACCACATATATAGTGAGAATAGAGATAGAATTGGCCAACATATACGGTGCGTGCCTACCAACACGTGAACCGTTCGATTAACGATACTACATGCCGAAAAAAAAGGGTACGGAAATTTCTTTCAACTTACTCAAAATACAAGTCCGTAAGTTGAATCTTCTTTAAATTCGTTATTTCATTTTAGATTCAGATTTTATCTCAATATATTAAAAACACCCACAACAGACTAAAGCTATTTACATCATGTACATAATACCACACGTTATTTGATTAAATAAAATAAAAGTGTATGTCCATGATTTTTTATTACATTTTTCCTGTTAGCAAACAAAATTTAAATTTAAAAACTTTTTTGTCTGCCCGCATGAAATGATGTAATTCAAAAACTGCTGCAGTTTTTCATTTGAAAATTCTAACAACTTTTAGATAGTAACCCCGGGATTAATTTAGTTTTTATTAATTTTATATTATGATGAAACTTTTTTAAAGATTTCGTAATAATTATGAAACAAAATCTAATACTTACTATTATTTCTTCATTTTAATCGGTAAATATTAAAAACAATTATATTTAAATAAATACCAATGTAACAACTAAAAAATAAATTTGATAAAATAAATCCTCTGCAATAACCTGAGTCATTGTGGAATTCAAAGTTGTTTTATTGGCTTTTAGAATTAGCTAGGTGTTATCACCAACTGGTGATTAAGTGATTACACTAAAGTATTTGTGCTTACTTCTTTATGTTAATGTAATTTTCAAGAAAGCTTTCACGTAACTGTAACTTAAATGTACATTTTTATTTATACAAATAATAAAATTATTCGAGGTAAACATAAAGTATATGTCACAAAATTATGAAGGAAAAAAATTTCGAAATGTCTATTTACGTTATTTGAAACACAAATACATAGTTTTTTTTTTTTTAATTTTCGTCTGTTTGTTCCATCATTATATCGAATAATGTTTGAACGTATTTGGATAAAACTTAGCCAAAGACCTTGTTTATGATATAACTAAACACTGTGTGGGGGGGGGGTGAATATGGCCTATCAACATATAATTGTATCTCTAAACCTAATCAAGCATAAGTAAATATATTACGTACGAAAAAAAAGGGGTGAAGTTTGGGCTTACTAAGAAGAAAAATTCATAACTCCAAATCTACTATAGCGGGAGGTAATAACATGCAATTGTTTTTCATTTTGTAAAATTTTAATTTAAAGGGATAAAAAAAGAGGGTAAGTTTTTTGTATTGCTATCTCCAAAGGTCATAAAGCGTAAGGTAAAATATTGAATACGAATTAATTACCAAATACTATTTCTAACCATTTTCCAAAATTCCTCCCCTAAAGTATTTAAAAGGAGTTAGTAACTGTTTTAATAAGAACAATTCGTATTCCCGAATTTACTGGGGCTAGAATAAATGTATGGAGACTAACTTTATCTGCTTTTTTATTTTTAGAAATTATACCGTTGAAATAGAGGTACATTCATTTTTATTGTTAAATCTATATTTTCGAAGCTAAAAAATCGAGTGGTAAGACCTTAAATTCTACACTGTAGGACTGTTTCGGTCGCTGCCGACAAGTAAGTGTGAAACGATGCTTCGGCTTCTATTCGGTACCTAATAGAAGCAGTAGAGCCCCGAATACTCCCTCCACACGAAAAGGTTATTTTAAAATTCCTAAACATGATCTAAAACCTTGGTTGAAATGTTTTTGATGAGACGTATCTTACAGTAAAAACATTGGGGGAGGGTTGAAACTTTAAAAAGAAATTTCATAATTCCTTATTATCAATTTTATTTTAAACCGTGTTAATATTATCCAAAGCCTTGGTCTAAAGCAAATTTTTATACGCCCAAGTATAAGTGGAAGCAGTAAAATATAGTGTTTGAAAGCCAAAATAATTTGCTACTACCTCAGCAGGCATATCTAAGCTATTCAATGCTGGATGCACTTAGTTGAAAACATTCGAAACTTTTCGCAGCATGGATCACGAGAAAATGTTTTATCGATTTATTGGATATTGGAAAACATTCAGGATGTTGTGTACATTATGTTTTTTAAATGTTCCAGAATAAGTAGTTATTTTTTAATTTACCCACACGTAAGCTGCGCCGAAAGGGTTTTTTCATTTTCGAATGTTTACAATATACGCGTATGTACCGTCCTGATATTTGAGCGATCAAAGCCGTGGGTAGTTAACTACTAAATATAACTGAATTTTTTTTAAATACGAAAATAACCTGTGTGAACAGTTTCATACGTCTAACGGTAGTCGTGGGAACATACACTATATGATGAAGTACGGAAAAGTTATTCTATGTTTGTGTTTTTACGCTTACATAATTTAAACACAAAAACTAATGGGATTGTTAAATTGTCGGTGCCAGCCGCCATTCTGAATGTCTTTAGCTCGTTTTCCACCACAAACGAATCAAATTTTCTCAAACTGTTACGAAATTTCCCATTTTTCGAGGGAAAATATTCTTAATTCAACAAAGAAGCGTAGTCTTAAAGTGGCTACCAGCCGCACCTTCGCCATCTTGGAAACAGCATTTAATTAAAAAATATATATGGCATAAAAATAAGTATTAAAATGTGTATTATTTTTTGACTTGGTGTTAACTGAAGCTAAATTAACGCATCCGTGAAGTATTTGACCAATGAGATCGTGTTCCAGAGCACCTGGGTCTTTATGGGAGGCCGGGGCCGTTAGTGTAATCAACGGCTCCTGGAAGCGAGGCAAGGATGGTTCCAATTTTCAAATTTCGCGCTCCGTGGTGGCGAGCATTAGCTTCGCCGGCGAGATCAAAGGCAGAGAGGTCCACTCTCCCCATCATGCAGCGCGGGTCGAATGTCATTAGCGCCACGTGGGAAATCAAGACGCCCGTATAATATTTTTTTTAATTTCTAAAATGAAGAAGAAGCAGCAGTGAGGGACTCAAACGGGACCGCACCGCTTTGGGTTCGGCGTGGTTTTCCGTTGCTCAAAGCGTCGGTCGCACAACCGTTTAATTACTTCTCCGTCTGGGGTCTCCCCCGTCCGACGCCAGCTTCTGGCTGTGTGGGTTCACAGTGGCCATGCGCGGTGAGGCGCCGTGTTCCCGATAACTGGGCGATGGCGCGCTCATTTCGTCTAGCGTTTCAGATTATATAAAAAAAATAATTGGTTGTCTGTAAAGTCGGTTTACGGACGATAGTTTAACGTGACAACGTCATAACAAAACATTGATGAAATGATTGCATACTTTTATGAATAAAATTAAATCATTTTTATTTAATGATAAAAGAATTAATACTTGAAATTATACTAGTAATCTGATTTTTAAAATGCAAGAATAATTGACCTTTATTGCCGCAATTGTTGTTGTAATAAGCAATGAAAACCACATTAACTTTTCACTTCGCTTCATAAACAGTCGACGAAACAGTTCACGTGTAGATGACTTGTAATTAATTAATTTTAAAAACTGGCCTTTAGCTATAAAGTTTAAATAAAGTATAAAATTTGAACAAGTTTTCATATAAATAAACTGTAATCAAATATATATCAATTAAATGAATCACCATAATTTTTTAGTCAATTGTAACATAACCTATTATTACTGCACTCGCCGACAGCGTAACGGAACAATTTGTGTAACGGGACACTTTTTCGTGCGTGCAGCCGGCGTTCATCGAATTATTAGACGTCGTCACGTCAAAAAAAATATTTATTCGGTACGTGGTTTGAATAGTTGTGCTCTATCGCCGTCAGTGTGTGTACCGCGAATTCCGAAACATTCCGCACATCATCGATAGTTTATGTTGTCATTCAGGATCGCCAGCTATTCCGTGGTGTATACCTACGACCGGGTGAGAATTCACGGTGTGCTCGCTTGTATATAAATAATCCTTCTCCAGTTGCGTCACGAGTGTTTCTGCCCGTGGTGGGCATTCCCAGCGCTCATTCGACCAGGTTAATAATTCGTGCGATCCGACAGGTATTTCTGAACTGCCAGTAGGGCGACCGCGTATATTGCGTCCTGTGCGCTTCGACCTTTAATCGAGTCAACCAGAGGCACACCGCAGAAACTCGGCGGCAATAACATTCTCTACTGGGCTCGCGAGGAATCTTATTCTCAGGTTTTGAAAAAGCCAACGAAACAGAGACAGGCGTGGTGGTTCAAACACATTTTTTCCCACGTCTATATAAATGGTATGCACCCACACGAAAAGCAATAAGAAAAAATTATTTGTAGCCCACTCTTCATATTTTGTAGAAATTCGTCCTTTGTGAATTAGAAAAGAGTTCTGTAGTTGTCATCAATTCTTAATTGTAAAAAATATATACTTGTCTCAAGTTGCTACAAAGAGTACCTCATTCATTGCTTTGGTTAATTTGACCTTATTGGGAACACTGAATGTACAAAAGTTTTCATTGGAACTTTTTCTCACACGTAACACTAAATTTTAATCTGTAATCTTCACTTTAGTTCTTAAGTACAGTTCGCTAACATGACTGTCCATAATTTTTAAAAATACCGAAAATGACAAATATTATTTAGTTTTGCAGTCAGTCCTATGTACCTACAATTCTTGTTGTGAGTGCATGCCCCACACATTACAACTTGTATTTCATTTTCAGTCACTATAGAGAGTCAATATGAATTGTTTTTTTAACATATGCCAATTATATAATACAACTGGAAGATAATGTTCAACCACCCCACACGCAGATATGAAATCACAAAACAGTTAATATTTATAAAATTTATGGTCGCTATCTTACATCTACAAGCGTGAAATTTCAGAAACAATTTTCTACTGTCGAACAGTTTTTTTAGTCTTCAAACCCTGATTATATATATATATATATATATATATATATATATATATATATATATATATAGAAATATAGAATTACGAAAATTATCAAAATTTACTCACTACCAATTTGTTTAATATTTTAATTGTAAATGAAGAATTGGTTTGATTTTTGGAGAAATTTGCTGCCTGAGACAGTAGAATTTCTTCATAAATGACGACAAATCAGTAAAAAATTTTCAGTTAAATAATAAAAAATATTTTCTTGTTATTTGTGTTTACCAACTGTAACATTTCTCAATTTGAGGTTTTATTTGCAAGTGTATTGCACAAATATATACATATACAATATAAGCATAAAAATACAATTGTTCCAAGTCCACTTTTTGTGACCAAAAATACTTATAATTCCAAAAAAGATACAGTGTTATGTTCGTTATTTAACACGAAAAATATTAACTAAATTTAAATCGCAGTAGCTTTTAAATGTTTAGACTTAAGTGCATAGTTCTGGCAGGCAACAAATACAAATTGTAAAACTAATTTGTTTATTGTTTGAAAATGGTCAATTTATTTTACTGCTATGACATGCGAAAAGTTTATTAAACACTACATTATTGCTAAAAATATGAAGCTGCTGTTAAAACATACGTCGCTTCGTGTAGTGTTGATTCCGTTTCAAAAATCGTATTCCGGCGTCTTTTAACTTAAATGCATACGTATGGGTGGCTTATTCCAGTTTAAATTTAGATGATTTCCTAGAGTAGGTGCTCTTCTGAATAAGATTCCAGTGAATTGTATTTTTTAATATTACTCGCCTCGAAAAATGGCGTTAGGAATCTCATATATCACTAACCTAACCAATCGTCCTCACCATTTTACAATATTTAATATGAACCTAGCCTAACCTCACAAATCGATTAATGCTTTAAATATATTTTTAACGTAGCCAACCAAACTTTCAAACGTAAACATGAAGTTAAACTAACGAACCGTTAACATGCGTTAGCATATTTTATTTGTAGCTAACCTAACCAAACATTGAAACCAGTAAACTGCATTAAATATTGCAGTATCGTTTCTCAGAGTCATCAAGTATAATAAAAGGGATTGGAAAATACCATTTGCAAAAAATTTATTTAAATTTCTTTTTTACAAGAGAACATACTCTAGAAAATTACTTTATTTTTATATTACTCTCGCCACTTTGATTCACAGCAGTGACGCCAATGTCGAAACACAATCAAGGTAAACTTCTGTGTTGGAGCAGGCCCGAATACCTTTTTCGTCGTCTGGCAAAGTAACAGCTTTACTTGCGATGTTATTCCAGGGTAATTTAGGAATAAGCCACACGAAATTAGCCTGTGTGTGACGTAGACATGCTCGGCGGTTCTACTGCACGTCTGTGTTGTTTGTGAGCCGCGCGTGATCCAGCGAAACCAAGTTTCCAATCAGCAGGTTTAATCAGCCTGCCTTACTGCTGACTGCTCGGAACACATTTTGAACAGTGTCTTGAAGCAGGAGAAAAAACCATGTTCAGCGAGTCTTTTCAGTGCTCGTCAGAGATGTGTAACACCTGACCTCGGTAACATGCAAATTCACGTGTTTCTCATGTTGCTGATACACTGACTACATTTCGGACTCGAAATTTTACGCATAATTCTTTTGGATAATACCGAGCTTGATGAATGTAAACACAAATAGTTTTTTTAAATACATTTCTTGGCGCGAATCACAAGTAGTTTCCTCTCCCGCATCTATAATTCGCTGCCGGAGCAGCTATACGTTGACTATCAAAATATTCCATTTGCAGAGCAAAATTTTAAGCTATATGATGAAACGGCTCCGAAAATGACTTGAAAAATACTAAAACCCGGCTTTGGACTTGATTTTCGACCAGCATTTAATTGCAGTACTGCCTATCTTGTAAAAATACATTAACTATTTCCCTTTTTTTTTCTTCTGGAATTAAAGAGTGTGAAAATTTTTGTGAACCCAAAAATAAAATGAAACATTTAATTTCTGGTACACCACAGGTTGTGTTGGCGTCGAAAGACTCCTGCTAGTTTCTCACTGAATGAAGTCGTGAAACTGTAGGATCCCTAGGTTAAGGCTGTATCGGTAAAGGACACATCCACAATATTCGGAAACATGAGTAGATTGTAGATGTGTAAAGCCCCTAAGTAGGAGCGTCCCTAAACGCCTAGTAATTAATTCCGGGATACCCTTAGTAGCTCGCGCATCGCAACTCTCAAGCCATAGACATAGGCATGGCCTTAATTAGGCCCACGGCTATTCTCCCAAGTGTGCCCATAGCTTATTTTCCGAAGGAGATCGAAATAAACGGTTTAAAAAAAACTTTCGCCATGCATTCAAGATTATACATAGTTAGTTTTTAGAAGCATGCGTGGAAGATTGTTAGAGATTCACAGGGAGGAAACGTTCAAATATTGCGTTTCCACAGTTCAGTTTTAAGAACCGCGCAGTTTTGAAGTGCCAAAATTTTATAAAATAACAAAGAAATTAACTCTCAATTTTATTTTATTATTTTTTTTCAGTGTTTTACATTAAAAGGTTTTAAAGCTGGCGAAGAAGGATGGAAGATATTAAAACTACAGGTATCATATATATATGATTGCCGTCGGAGTTCGCTATCCCATCATTTCGCTCTGCTAGGACCGAATGCACGCAGCACAACACCCGTGTTTCCGCGCGACGCGTCGTGCAAACCCAATTACCGCCGGGGCACCGGGCTTTAGCTGCACGCGCTCGCCGGTCGCTTTTTATATTCTTTCTTGATACCCGCCGGGAGGGGGGAGGTAACCGTGTTAACTCGGTCGACTCCCCTGAGGCGCCTCTGCTCCAGATGGAGTCACTGATTCATCCTTGCCCTGCCCCTTAGTCAGGACTCGGGCTCACACGCAATTTTCAATTAGGTTTCCTTCATAAACAACAAAAAATATTGGTTGTCTGTAAAGTCGGTTTAAGGACGGTAGTTTAACGTGACAACGTCATGACAAAACATTGATGAAATGATCGCATACTTTTATGAATAAAAATTGAATCATTTTTTAATTTAAAAATAAAAGAATAAATACTTGAAATTATACTAGTAATCAGATTTTTTTTTTAAAATGCAAGAATAATATCCCTTTATCGCCGAAATTGTTGTTGTAATAAGCAATGAAAACCACATTAACTTTTCACTTCACTTTATAAACAGTCGAGTGGAAGAGAGATAGATGCGGCGTAAGCGTACAATGAGCGTGACGGGACAACGCATAACGGAACAATGTGCGTAACGGGACACTTTTTCGTGCGTGCAGCCGGCGTTCATCGATTTATTAGACGTCACGTCAAAAAACAAAAAATTTAAATACTGTCCTAGTTAACGTACTTTGGCCTCGTAGGAAAGCTTCGCCCGGCGTTGTCAGTAAAATTTTTACGTGTGTTATTCTATTAAAAGTACTGTAAAATAAAAATATATGCTTTTTTTTATATTAATCAGCTTATTGAGCGGTAGGGTTTTTGCCTGATCTTAATTGTTACACAATTTTCTGCCATGTGTCTTTTTTTTCGTTTGGCGGAACAAACCAGCTTCATATACTTACAGAGAGTAGGTATATAGTTAGACAAACTGAACGGAAAGACGCTAGAGGTTCAAATGTGTTTGTTACATATAGATATTTAATTTTTTATCGACATTTCACTTTTCAATCCATTATATCTTTTTTTTCGCAAGTTTAAGATTTTTATCATTGTAATTTCGTTTGGTCTCTTGCATCCTTCGTCAATGCAAGGTATGGTTGGATGCAAAGAACGACTAAAAAATTCATATAGGCAAAAACGTCTACTTTAAATTAATATTAAAAAAACTAATCACGTTCGTGAAGTGCAAATGATTTTTAAAAACTGCCCTAGGTGTTGTCAATCAATCATCGCGCAGTTCTTCCGCCGTGTGTACCACATGCTGAAAGTGTTGCCTACGTCACTGGAGTTGTATCGTCGATGCTGACATTTTTGCATGAGTCGTACGCAACAACTAGTCAGTTAACAAGAGGGGAGTTTTCGTTCAGTAAGTCGCTACAATCACTAAAACTGTCACAATTATCCAGAACCAAGCAATTTTGAACATTTTAAATACAGTAAGACAGTACAATTTCCTAATGATATTTTATAATAGGGTGGATAGTTCCGTAACAAAGCTTACAACCTCTAAATTGCCTATTAATTCAAAAAGCTACTTATAATTTGCACAAAACCGAGTTTTGAAGGTGAATGTCGCCCTTAAATTTGAGCTAGGCTGCAGAAGGCTTAAATAAACTCCACGTAAAGATATCTCGGTTGAGTTCAGTTCTTGAACAACCTGTATGAATGTTTGATGTATGGGGCCAATGTTAATAACTGAATTAGAAATAATACTTCAAACGAATTATTATTATTTTATTTTTTGTTTTACCTCACTGTCATGCAGCATGAATTTTCAGAATAATATAGGCGCACGATCACAAGTAATTAATCTCTTGGCACCGGAAGAGTAGGTACGTTTATATATGTATGTATTGTGATTGTTGTGTATTTGGTTGGCCGGGGGTGGGGGGCCAGTTATTTATGCAGTTATCACTGCCTCTCAACTTTTTTTTCCCCCTCTCTTACCTCTATACGCTTTCGCTCAGCCTACCTTGGCGTCGCGGGAGGATTACAAGCGCATTTGGCATTCATGGAAAAACACTCTTTATCATCGTTGGTGGCACCCTCGGTAAAGTCTTTCTTTATTTTTACACATCTATTTCAGCCTGATAGAAAATTAAACGTTTGGATACCCCTCATGAAATTCCACCTGTAAGATGAAGCTCACCATACTCTCCAACATCGTCTGGGAAACGAAATCAGAAAGTACGTACCTCTATTGCATTTATTGTCCTGTTACAAAATTTGTCAACAGATTTTTACAAACTCTTGTATAATCGCTGTAAAAAAAATAGTCGCACAGGTTATAACAGTTACAAACATAGTAAATATTTGTGAAAGAACAACAAAGGCAAGAAAGTTATAGTGATAGTGTTAACTTTCTAGAAACATCCTCCAACTAATAGTAATGACGAATAAATGGTGTGTGAAACTCCTCATTGAGTCACAGGATCAAGCACAGATAAACTTCTAAGTCACATGGGCAGATAATCCACAGACACAGTCACATAGGCGTGTTGCGTTATAGAAAATGACCGCCAAAAAAAAGGAGTGTCTCTCAATGTGTTAATGGACAAAGTTAGAAACCGGTAAAACTATTTGGCTTCTTATGGACACAAACACAATTTCCTTAGGCTTGTTTATAACAAAAAAAAAAGTATATCAGAAAATAGATAAAATCTTTTTCTCTAACTCTAATATGTATTCTCCCGCGTAATACGTGACGTTTTTATTTTTCCCTTCCTCTCAAGTTTTCAGGTTATATTGTTTCGCTGTTACCTCATTTAATTTATAAACATTTCATACGTGTACAATATTCGTCTTCACAGCCACACAATTGGATGATTGTAATTTTTTTTAAATAGTTTACTCAGAGTATAAGCATTAATTGTTTTTGTCATATTTATTTACAAATATTGTTATATCTAATGGATTTTTGTTTAAAATAACTAAAATGTTTCAGTCGTTGTTCATCTGAATTACTGTAGCTTTATAAGAGTGAACGAATTTGTGAAATCGGTCCAGTAGTTTATGAGTTTACTTCTTGCAAACAAACATACACTCTCTGGGCTGATGAAACATGTCACAATATAAAATTTTTTCGGTGAGAATACGAACTCTAGAAATATACTTAACTGTTAGAAAGTAATAAATGCTACCACGAAAAAAAAAATGATTATTGTCTGTTTGTAGCGGGGGCGAAGGAATTTTTTTTTTGGTTATCTCAGCGAAGCTCGTTTGCAACATCAGAATTCACAGGAAATAACGTAATTTTTTTTTTGCTTTCCATTTTCAAGGACCACTTTTCCCACGCATCCCATCTAAGTTTTCAACCATTTGAAAATTTTTATCAGTAGGTCGAGGTACTCAGGGTCGTTTCACGCGAGTTTATCTAAACGGCGTGAGAGCTTTGACGGGAAAACACGACCTTATAAAAGCAAAACTTTTTCAAGAATTTTGTAAGCACTTGCGAAACATTTGTTTTTTAATTATTAATTTATTTTAATGGGTGAAGTTTACATTAGCAAATAAACATGCTTGTTATATACATTTTTAACGTCCCATTGTTATTATTTTATGAGGTTATCTTTAAATTCTACTAACCGTTTTGATATTACAAGCAATACAATTTAAAACAATATACTTAAAGGAAAACATTTCTTTACATAACATTCTTTATAACTTTAGTTATGTTATCTAATGTGTTGCTAAATTCAACTGTATTAGTTTCAAATTCGCAAATATATTTTGTTATTATTTTCTTGTCGCTTTTGCATTATCGGTAATAGACCGGCTTGCACATTCATGCGAGAAAAAAAAACAAAGTAAAATATTTGTAGTATAATAAAATGGGTAAATATATTTCTTTTTTCTCAAGTAAGGACTGCGCCAGATGGCCTGAGACTTCGTTTAACACAGTGTTTCAGTTTATTAGAAAATTGAAATGACACCTGCCACATATGGGTACTATAGCTACTGTTTGATAAAAATATCATTACGGGGAAGTAAAAGTAACCACAGACACGACATTGGTTCCAACAGTGTTTAGGCTACAACAAATTTTGATCGTTTAGTTTTGGAATTATTTTTTATTATTAAAGCAAACAATACATATTGAAGCATACTAATTGTGTCTATGAACATTTTTATCGCAGCTGTAGTCATTTCCTACAATCAATTCAATACTTAACCAAAGCCAAAGAATTTAAGTTGGAAACTATTTGTAGCAGCTAGTAAGAAGTGACTTCAGGCATTTTATCGAATTATCTACTATGCTTTAACGAAGTAAATTTGTTATATAAAACTTTAAAAAAATTGTGAGAAAGTCTTTCAGTACATACCAGAGATGTTTACCATTTAACTGCAGTAATGAGCAAATTCACGTGTTCTCATGTTCCAAGTACGTCTAACACGAAACTTTCCGAGCGTGATGAATACACGTAAATTTTGTTTTCAACTACATTTCTCGACGCAGATAACACGTAGTTTCTGCACCCGCCGTAGCAGCTACGTCGTCCATAAAATAATTATATTTACAGAGTGAAATTTTAAACTATGTATTGAAAAGTCTCCAATAAAAACGAAAATAATATATTAAACCCCTGCCTTGGACTTTATTTTCGACAAGGAATTTTATTACAATACTGCCCATCTTGTTAAAAATTTACTAAACAGTTAATATTAAGTTTCCCTTTGTCTTTGTGAACTTTGGTTGGCGCCATCCACCACAGGTGGCAGCATCGTGAACACGCATTCACGAAATTACTAATTACTTCCACCAAATGGCGTATACCGAGAGCTAATAAGATGTACAAAAACTTCTGTAACCAAGACGGTGTCTCTGGGTAGCCATTTCTCCCCCCCCCCCCCCCTTAGCATTCAATGCGACTTTTTGTGTTGTGTTATCGGTTCATGTCTCTTGTTCCAGGAAGTTCCCACGACTGCTGTGCTTGACCAAGTGCTGCTGAAGAACGGCAATTTTTCGAAATACTGACACGCAGAAACGACGTGAGATTGAAGAAATGCATGTCTTGTTAGATAACCTCCTTTAGTTAACTTCATTTTTCTATATCATTGTAAAATATTAAAGTTTTTTTTATTTACATGCATTGTGGCTCAGATATTTATCATCCTTCAATTTAAAAACGTGTATTTTAGTTAAGTTCACGTAATGCATATACGAAAAAGGATTGAACAAAATAAAATGTAATTTATATTATCACGTTTCTGTTTATTTTCGAACAACCTTTGCTTCAATACTTTAAAGACCCTTCAGCTTTAAAATATTAAATATAATTTATTACCTCTATACTTGAAAAAATTATTTAGGCTACATACAGTCACACGCTGAATATTTCCAATCTTAAAACGTTAGTGATCACTACATGATAGTTTTGACAACGTCTAAATGACAATCAAAGAGGCGGTGAAAGTTCAAATGAGATTAGTTACAAACTCCGAAAAACTCTACGTTTAGAGCCATTCCGAACGATTTATCTCGCCTGCTGGCACGACTTCTGCCGCCGAGAGTGGGCCCTTATCAGCTCACAAATCTCTCGCAAGTTGCCCGTTTTCAGTAAATTTAGACTTGTCATCAGATACCAAAGTAATCCTTCATCTTCATGCAAATTTATTCAGCTTCCACCCACGAGCATTTAATAGTTTTACAAAACTTTGTGAATTTTACATACAATCACAGCATCACTAAAACGTGACTCAAACAGGCAGTATCGGAAAAATTACTATGCGTATACAACTATGGCTTTTGAAAAATAAATATTTCTAGACAGTGAAAACCAATTTATGGATACAGAACATGCGGTACACAATTTGTAAATAAACTATTTTGTGTAGAACTTGTCGTAAATTTCATTTAGTGACATAACAAGCCAATGGCCCTCGGCTTTGGTCGCGCTAATTCAGGGTATTGCTGGTATTTTACCATTGCAAGAAAAGTATGAGTTTTATTGCAAACCTTTTTACTAAAGTAAAGGATAATGTAACATTACTCTGAAATTCTGTTTCCGCTTCCTAGAACGATCCGGATAAGGAAGTCCCTTTGATGGTCCGGAACCTTCGCTAACATTACTTAATATTTTGGCCACTTCGGCATTCGGTTCCCAGCTGCGACAACGAATACCCATAAGATGTCCACTGTTGCGATGTCCTTTTCTGACACTCATATCTTCGAACCCAACCCTACTGTTCCAAACTGCAAACTTTTTCATATAACCCTCAATGGACTGCGGCAGGCACAGACAAACCTTACTTATATCTCTACTAATATTATAAATATAATATAATATTATGTGTTCGTTGGATTGTCGTTCTTTCATACAGCAACGGAGTAACTGAACGACATGATTTTTGCATAGAGGTACCGAAATTGGGGAAACATTATTCCTAAGGAGGGTTTTTTTTTAAATTCCATCCCTAAATGGTTGGGTGGTAAATGTTGTATGAAGAAAAAAAATTTTAAGTTATGTTGATGACTTTACTCTTAAAAAATAAAACTGGTTTCATTATTATTTAAAATTCATCTTCTAAGGGACTGCAAGTGGTCAGCAATGTTTGTACGGAGAAACATTAACTTTGGGTCGAAAATCTCATTGGCAAAAACTGTTGTATTCTTGATGCGGTAACAAACGGCAAACAATGCGATTGACCTTAACAGTTACGAAATCTTACGTTTATTACAAAAAAATGTGAGCAAGTATTTTATTACTCGCCATTTATGTATAAATATTTAACCTCGGTAACGAGCTAAATTCATGTGTTCTCATGTTACAAATAAATTCCAAACATAAAATTTAATGTGTAATTGTTTAAAATATTTCAGAGCGTTATAAATATACTAATAAACATTATTTGTTTTTCTAGTACTTATCAAAATTTCCACAAGTTGCTTGCCATAATAATGGCAGCACGGGGGAAAAAAAAGAAAATTTTAAACTATTACAAAAGGCTACGGTTAACCCGTGGGTTTGGAAAAAAAAATTTATTAATATACTGCCTATCTTGTAAAATTCACTTAAAAAATTAATTATATAACGTTTCCGCACACGTTAGAAGTTATATGTCTATGTCATTACCGAAATATGTACCTTAAAAATGTTTAGAACCCATTACAACATTAAGTATATGTATATTTGATTGCTTGGACAACTGTGATCAGTATGTTAATTACTTCTCACAAACAAACCTAACCTTATTGAGCTGATTGAACATTAAAGTGGTGCGGTACGAACCATATCCAAAGAGCAGCGGTTCCCAAAAGGTGTTCCGTGAGTCAGGACGAATCTCACGTAAAGCAGGCACAATTATTGTTAAGCAACTTCCTTGAATGGAATTGGGGTTCCGGCAAAAGGGAAATCGATGACAGTGTTCCCTGGCTAAAAAAAAAAAAGGAACCCATGCTCTAGTGGATAAAAAGATGGCGCTCTGTCGCTCGCTGAGCTACCGAGCCTGTTGGAAAATATGTATTATTACACTCTAATGCCAGCTTTCTTATGTTTTCTTTAAACTTGGGACTAATGTTTACCATAACTATTTTAGTTTACCTAGTATATTCATTTGGCACACCATTACGTCTGGTAAGCACGCGACTACAAACGTTTTTAAGTGGCTAAGCATGGGTCCACCATCTTTGTGTCACATTTCCGTTCATCGACTCCCGTTACTATTCAACGAAATTACTCCTACCAAACGCCGAGAGCTAAGATGTCAACACATCAAAAATAATTTTGAGATCCAAAAAAAAAAGCACCTTAAAGATTTACAAATGCAACAAAAATAAACGTAATGATAGCGCACAATATATTTTTGAACTTGAAATTTGTACGTATTTTAAACGCATAAAAAAAAAGGCTACCATCGCTATTACTCGGCTTCGATTGTTCGAACGTAGCAACGTAAACGATAATCTGGGCATTGCCGAGCTAATACGTACGGGTCCGGGTCATTGTAAAACGGGCTTTAGGTCGACTCGAATTTAAAAATAAAACAGGAAACAGAAACAAACCTTTAAAACACGGTTTCACGCATGCACAACTCAATAATTATATACATTTTGGAATAGTTGCTTTTTAGGGCTAAGACCTAAAAAATCTAAGTTATTCTTACATCGTTATCTATAATTCAACACACTCGTCCAACATTGTTTTAACTGAAACCTACAATGTAACGTTTCATCCATTTTCTCAAGCAAAGTATGAACAGATTTGTATTACGACCTGACAATGATACACATTAGGTTTAAAAATATAATTAAAGAGGTTTTAGCTCTGAATACAATAATATTATTGCCCACAGGTCGATGAGCTTCGGTGGCGCAGTGAACAAACGCAAAATCCGTAACTCTTAACAGGAACATCACGGTTCAAACCCCACCTGCTGCAACACGTGGGATTAATTTTTTTTCCTGCACTAAATACATTCAATAAGTCCAATTTCTTACTCAGCTTACTTTTAATGTCCTTTATTTATAGTGTAATGTAAAATTTTATAATCCTACTGATATATGTGGATGTTTAGATATTTGTTGCGCAAGTCGCGTCATCAATACTGAACTGATTTGGGTAAGATATTCAACACAGCTCACTAATTTCCATGATTAACACACATACTATATATAATTAGCAAATTCTGCACCTAAAGAAGTGAAAAATGACTAAATTCAGTTTTATAGTAGAACATCTTGGCACGTTAAGTCACAGAAGTACAAACAGTGAGCGTGTTTAATTCCTTTCTATATCCGCTCTTGTAACAAATACAGTAGAATGTCAGAAAAATGAATACTCCTTGTAGTTTTTCGTCTCCATGTTTGTAACTACACGTTTGTACTTTTCGATCATTGTATATATTCATGTTTATATAGTTTTCGTCTACTCAAAAGCTTATACTAATATCACAATTAACACGATAACTGTCGTAATTATGCACAAAGCACTTCCAAACTGATTCATAAACTATCAAGGTTTAGTTCGTTAGTAGGAAAAATAGAAATTTGTTATAAGAACCATAATAACTTATAAAATATGGCAAATATTGCATCCGTTTGAACGTATTATAACTCGTGGGAAATATACCGAATTTTTTTTCATACGACCAAACACAACTGGAAGGGTTAAAAAAAAAACCGGTTTTAGCATATCAAATATTTCAAAACTACTTTAGAAGGCACACTTTCTAATCCGTTCACATTGTTTGGAACTATTATAACATTCTCTAAACCTTTTCTTAGAAATAATTTTTAATTTTAATTATTGCGGCAATTATTAAATAAATTTGTTTCCGTACCATGTACTGTATTAAATCCGTTATTATTTAGTGTAACACATTAAACATTATCTACAACATTCGTCCGAATAATTTTTATACATTGTATCGTTACAGCAAAGGGGTGGAAAATTCAGAGGTTGAAGAACAAAATAATTCATAACTCCCGCAGTAAGTAAACTCTAAAATCTATATCAACTAATTGTAAATCTTCTGGACGTTATTATAACAACTTTCGTTAAGGTGAACATTACAGCAAAAAGTTAAAACGAACAGTGGGGAAATTAATTTTTTTTAAATTTTTTTTACCAAATACACTATATGTTTCGTTCTTATTTATTTTAACTACATACATCTGGGCTAATACTTTTATCGAAATGTACTTTTTTTATATAATCAACCATTACTTAGAGGAGTGTAAATACAATGGTTGAAACACAAAAATAACCTTTATAGTAGATATTAATTATTAATCATACCCGATATAATACTAAACAGTATCAAAAAACTTCAGCTAGAAACTGTTGTGACACTTTTTATTAGTGTAATAATGTGCGGTTATATTTGTCAATTTAAACTTCCTTGATATAAAATTTGTTCAAATTAATTTTAAACCATCTTAATAATATCCTAGGTCTTCGTAAATTGTTTTTTTATACCAAAATATATCAAACCATTTAAATTAAAGCCTATCTTTTGTTAGAAATATTGATTTTTAATTCAGACATATTATATAGTATATTTGCAGATTACTGAATTAGAAATTTAATATTGAAGTTATTAGTTTCAAAAGTATAACACACGTTGTATTGTACAAATATTTTTAATATACATTTTTATGTAAAAAGTTACAGAATGTTATTTATGCGTGCGTGATTAATAAAATGTGAAACACAAAAATTTGTTTTGAAAATATTTTTCTATTTTTTGGAGTGTTTGATAATATTTATTTTTTGCGCAAAAATTCCATTTTATATTTCTATGTAAAGTAATTACAGAATATGTTATTCGGCACAACTGCCTGGGAAAATACGTATCCATGATAATGTTCAGTATATTTAATATATTTTTCTATTTACAGTGTTTTTTTAAATTTTTTTCAAAACTCCACGACCCCGGAGAAACCTCCCGGGTTGGCTTCCACATGGGAACACATAAAGAAACGTGCTCCCATGTGGAAGCCAATTCGGCGGATTTTTTGTTTCCACCCAAACCGCCTCTTGGGTTAGCCTCACTTGTTACAAGGGATTGTATTCCTATCAGACAAATGCCACCACTTGTCTGAGACAATCCGCCTTGGAGGAGCCGGGGCGCGAACCCGGGTCCTACAAGTCACAAGTCAGACGCTCTACCCCAGAGCAACGAGATCACTGCAGTTAAGGTAGATATGGAAGCAAAACGGACATACAGAGGTACGCCGTAGTGTGTGGTATTTGTGTCACAGAAATAAATGACTAATTGTAAAATAGTTATAATAGTATGTACGAAATACACAAGATAAATAATTTAAAAACGATACCATAAAAACCACGTCAGTAAAATAAGCACAAAAATTAACTGAAAATAGAAGTCTTATGTTAGTTTCATTAAACCTACGTATTTTAATATTGCAAACTGACTATCTTTAAGACACATTGTCCCGCGCAATATCAAGTAATTGCTGAGAATTAATCATGTTAAAATGTATGTGATTTATTCCAATCATTTTTTTTTACTTAAGAAATGAACACAATACATTTTCAAGAGTGTAAAAGTTTGAATTTATAATAAAACTGTTAAAGAATGACATTTACTTGAAAAGTTATTCGTAAGCCTTCTTTTTATTTTTAGTGTGGATTTAATACGTAACTGATTTTATAACATGTTTTTACCCATGAATTCGGTAGTGTAGGCTTCAGGATTGGATCAAGAGGGAAAAATAATTATAAAATAATTTGAGCTAATCTTTCAGTACTCGCTAGTAATAATTGCAATAATTAATTATTTTTAATCAGTCATTTGTATATATTTGAAATTAATATATTTTAATGAAGTAAAGTTCACTGTAAATGAGGTAATTATTATATTTTTAAGCAGGTTTTGTTTTGTATAATACAGTTTTTAATTTTATTTACTGTCGGGCATAGTTTGTGATTTTATTGAAAACCTCATACAATAAGGTAATTTAATTGTTTGAAGATATTTCAATTTCATAGTTTAATAATGTGAGAAATACAAAAATATCAATTGTAAAATAAAACAGCTCTAGTGGGTATCGAACCTGAGTCAACTGATTTCCAGGCTATGCGCTTGACCATCACTACACGGCCACTTTGTAGAAATTTAAAACATATTCCTCAAACATTACTTCAACTTAACTAATTAATAATACCATTCAGGCATTGGTACAGATTAAGCATTTACCAAGCACCCAAACGAATTAAAAAAATAGTAACCTAAAAAAAAATTTCAAAACTTGAGACAGAATTAGGACAAATACCTTATTTTACACGTAGCTTCCATTTAACACAATGTTAAAAATGGGCTGAACTACTACTAGTGCCGTTAGTTCGCAGGCCGCCGCGAGCTACACTAAGCTGACGGAAAATGAAGATAAGGTACGACGAAATTGTTTTTTGTTAACAGGAAAAAATGGTTTTTAAACCAGATGATCCGTAAAAATAATAATGCTAAAATAAAACCGTTTTCATATCGTTGTTTTTTATACACCGGGGAAAAAATTATTCCTCATGCTATATATTTTTTGCACGTTATCAAGAGATTCGTTATCTTTACAGAGCAGTTCTTTGAAATATTTCAGCATTCAAAATGGGGTTGTAAAAACATAACTTATCAATTTACATAATTTTTTCTTATCTTTTCTTCGGTTGGATCTAACGGTAAAATCTGAAGCGACTTTTCAAACAAAACGTATACAATTTTAAGAAGCTCAATTTTACCTTTTATTTGACACGCTTAGCAAATATTCAGTGCCTTCAGATATTCGGGGGTTTATTTTACTCCGGACTTGTGTCGCTACGACTCTTGCATAAGCTTAAGTAAAAGCACTTGGATAGCGAATGCCTACATAAAAAAAAATATAGCATAGGAAAATTTTTAACGTCTGAGCACTACCATTTACATATTTTTCTACAGGAGATTTCGCTTTATTCACTTTATGTCCCGTGAATACCTTAAGAATTTCAGATTAATGATGAAAACGTACCAAAGAAAACTGTAAATTTTTATTCCACCATACGAATTTCTTTAGCATTATTTTATTCTCCCCCCCCCCCCCCCCCCCCCGGCCCATCTCTCTCTCTCTCTGCCTTTTCGCCTACCGCTCTTGCTTCGAGTAAATATTTTTTGTATTTCATAAGTTAAAACAAAAATTTTACTTCTTTAAAATGGTTTAATATGAGACACGTTTCTGACTTATACTTAGGAGTAATGCATTGCGAAAGCATTTAATATTTTAGCTATACATTTTTTGTAAATAAAAAGTTATTTCAAATCCATATTTTCAAATTAATTTTCAATTTAAAGTAATTTAAATTGTTGTAGTTTGAATGAAAAACACAGGTAGAAAGCATTTCTCAATAATTCACCCGAAACAAAAAGAGCTAATGAGTTTGAATACACTAAAATTACGGTTAAAACGGCATAAAGTAGTAAATTTGCAAGAAAATAATGAAATTAACTATCGCAAGAAATTAAATTGATAAAAACTTTGTCACTATACTTAGAAAAGGTAAATAAATATAACATACTCTTGTATTGTGTGTATATATATATATATATATATATATATATGTGTGTGTGTGTGTTGCAAAGCAAACTTGTTGGTATACAGTAATTGCTGGTTTCCAAATTTTCCTACATGAAACCCAAGCCTATTTCGTACAAAATAACGTTAAAATAAATATCCGAGACACGCAAAATACAATCATATATTAAAGAGCAGCAAATGTCCAAAATAAAAACGAGGAAAAAAAAACTCATACGTATAAATTAGTGAAAAAATTCATTAGCATTATAGAAAATATCTTACCTGATTTCATATATATAATTAACTTTTTGTGGATTTTTAGAGAAACGAGTTTGGATACAGTAAACAATTTTTATGGTTATTAGAAACCTATGTTGATTTAGCGATTTAATGATTTCGTACATCGATACCATTATATGGATAGCGAGTATGAGTCACACGGAAAATTAAACCTGAAAAGTACCGAATCCGTTCACTGTTATAAACCCTGCATTATAACAAATAGCCATAGGTTATGTTCCATTTATTAAACCGAAACCAGTAAAACATAACTGTTTTATTGTATTACGCTAATTAAACCGTTATTGTACAAGAAAATAATTAAATGGAGCCTGCTCATGGAGCACACGTGCATTAGAAATATGCTACCTTATATATATATATATATATATATATATATATATATATATATACACATATACATACACACACACACATACAGGGTAAGTCACGGTTCAAACGACAAACTTCAGCTGCAGGTTAAAAATTACAAATTGAAGTTGAAAAATTGGTTGACTGTAAAGACGGTTTACGGACGATAGTTTAACGTGACAACGTCATAACAAAACATTGATGAAATTATTGCATACTTTTATGAATAAAATGAATCATTTTTATTGAATTATCACTATTCTTAATGGATACAAAGAAGGAGTGAAATGAAATATACAATTTATTGATAAATTTACTTTTATTTGCACTCATTAATTCAAATATGTTTATTACTTTAACGAAGAGATTATTTTAACTATAACTTTTATACATGTTTGCTATTTAACTTCTTTCAATCTGTAATGTGTGTTATTCTGTTAAGGATATGACGATGATAGGAAAAGTAGGAAACGAATGGGAGTGTTTCAAGGATGATGTGAAGTAAAATGGCTTACCCAACACCAAGACGCAGTCAAAAATAATATATTTGCGCCACGGACTCTGCAGCGATGCTAGGAGGAACGGGTTAGCAAAGAGCAATGAAAATGTTACATTGAAATGCATGAAAACAGAACTACGCCACGGACCCGGTCGCAATGCTAGGAGTTTCAGGTTAGCAAAGAGCAATATAAAATTAGCGTAACGGGACACAGCGAAACGGGAAACTTTTTCGTGCGTGCAGCCGGCGTTCATCGATTTATTAGACGTCACGTCAAACAATTATACGACTTAGGGTCTTAAATGCGTCCCAAGTCTGGTGTGCGTCTTTAAAGTTTACTGAAAATAATAGAAAGAGTTTTTTTTAATGGACCACTGAGCGACTGCATAATGTTTAAGTGAACCAAGTTCTACAAACACCGCGAATTTTGTGGCTGTAGTAAAAATTATTTCATTAAAATAACCGGGGGTATAAACATATCACAAAAAAAATTGGAAAATTTGAATGAAACAATTTTGTGACAGCAACAAAGTTCACGGTGGTGGTAGATTTCTCACCTAATTAAACATAATTCAGACGCTCTGTTTTCTATTTTGCATACTTTATTATTTACAATAAAAATTTGGTTCAGCCCCAACTTCAATGACGAATACCAACCTTGGGAAACACTTAAGACCATAATACGTAAAGAAATTTTCAACATATTTTGTAGTGCTGAATCTACATCCAAATATTTTATTTGAGGTCGAATTCATACTCACTGTGCATATCTTGTAAGTAAACATACATATTCGGATCTTTTACCTGTTTTTTAGCATCTATGTTTGTCATCATACACACACAGGTTTGGGTTAAAATTCAACTATGAATTTTACAGCCGGATACGAAATACCAACTAAGATTCATTTATGTGTAAGTTTTTTTTTAAATTTCTTTGCGATTATTGAAAAAAATAAAACACGTTCAGTCAAAAATCTGTCACCTACTTGTGTGAAGCAGTACAGTTTTACAAAAAAAAAAAATATTATATATTTTATTCAAACAAAACAAACTTTAAAGAGGGTGAACGTAGTTTAATGTCATTGTGACTACTGCAGCGTAAATATAAGACGTGGGGAGGGGGAGGGGAGTCCGGACGTAAAAACAGCGCCCGGGTGTTTTTGAAGCGAAGAGCCACACGCGACGTAAACACACTTCGCCTCGCTGTTGCGTCATCAGCTCCGCTCGGACAAACACGCTACACACGTGTGCATGTGATTGGTTGAGGGGTGTGAAGGGGCGGTGTTAGGGGAAGGCGCCAGCCATCCAACCCCCACCCTCTGTTGTTACTGCGCCGGTAGCCGCATGACCAAACACACTTTAGGGAAGCCTAAAGGTGGGTTTACGATTGAAAATTAAGAATTAACACTTAAGACTTAGTCGTGTACTTACCATATGACTCTATATAAACTAGTGGAATGGTTTATGATTGTCGTGTGTGAATTTTGACGGGTCGTGTGCGAACCATATGATGACTTAAGACTTAACAGAAATGGTTATATTTTATATTTTTCGTTAAGACTTAAGGGAAGCGACCAATCACAACAAACCGGAACCTTTCAACTGGAAGTTTATGTCTTATTATTGGACCGAGCGAGGCAGTATTTTGGGTTAGAATTCGTATATTTGTAATTTGTAATCATCCATTTCGAAAAATATATATCCCATTTGTCAATAACCTATTTCAAACCTGCTTCTCCATTACGAACAATGGCCGACCATGTGTTTTGTGCTGTGATTGGTTGGAATTAATGACTTCTATGTCAATCATAAACTGGAAAATGTAGTTTTGACTTAATCGTGTGCTCGATGTTAAGTTATAATTCTTAAGGAAATCAATCGTAAACCCAGCTTATAAGATGTACATCAAGTTCTGTCCCTGCCCGATTACACCCGAAGAATTCACCTTCGGCCAACCTCGGGTTTATTTGTACCTATATATTTATATTTCTCTGCTTATTTTAATTTAGCTGTACTAACCGTCCATAGTGTTTTAAAGTGTTTTAATGTAGCTAACCTAACCGACCACTTTTAATATTTGAATTCATTTTTCCTGCGCAAAAATAAAACAAATCCCGAGGTTGGCCGAAGGTGAATTGTTCGGGTGTAATCGGGACGGGACAGAACTTGATGTACATCTTAGGCTTCTCCACACTTTTAAGGCCTGGTCACACCGTCTATCTTCAGTCTTCAATTCATTTGACGACGAAGTCAGGGCGGTAGCATCAGGGCGCAGTCACACGGAACGACGAACTACTTCAAGTAAACATGTTTACGAACGCGAAAGTTAACGGTTACACGGCAGTTGGTTTAAAGTATGTTCAACTACAAAACCGATATTTTACTGTCATCGAATGAATGTGTTGTGAATTAATATTTATTTAATTCTCTTTTCGAGAATTATTCTCTGTCAGATAAATATTAAAATAGTAAAATATTTACCTGTTGATCTTTTTTTTTTGTTGCAGTCAGTAAAATATCACACGAACTTGTGCCAGGAACATTCTCCATCTTGCGTTTGTCTGCATTCGCATAAACGTCCTGCGTTGTCTTACAAACTAAAAGGTTTTGATATGTCGCCTAAAGGCGAAAGTGGATAAATTAAGTTATTCGAACTCTGCCACTTGGCTCCTAATGGACAAGGTAATCGGCTTTTAGTTCGATTCCGATGATATGTTCTCGTCCAGGTCACTTATCTGAAACTAACAGCCTTGGGATAATATAATATTCGACCCTACAGTGTAAATAGCTAGCCTTGACGTCCCCGTAACGTTAGATAACGTAATATATTAATTAGTGATATAATTGGAGGCAGCTAAGAAACAAGGAAATAACTTACACTCCAAAAATTTGGCATTTGTAAAAAAGAAAACGGTAATTATTACTTTGAAAGGGATTTAATTTGTAAAAATAATGAAGCCAATTTATGCACCTGTGATGTAGGCTTCGTGTTAATTTTTATTTTTCGCGGGGCTTTGTGTAAATGGCTCTGCAGAACAATAAAACTGTTCTTATTTTTAATTGCATCCTGATTGCGTAACGGCGTCCAATTAACTACGTGAATTTATATTACATAGAAATTCTGTATTTCACAATAAATCCGACCTTAAGGGACCCGTCTAGTCAAGGGTTAATGTGTGCCAGTGAGTCTGGATGATTAGTGCGACTCTCGCTGGTGCATCTAGCACGGTATCGCCTCTAAGCGCAACGCTTCTAACAGGCGCGCAGTCTTCTCGTCGTGCATGGGGGAAACTATGAGATATGCGCGGTAACCTTGACATCATATGGCGGAAAAACGAAGATGAAGATGTAATGAAAGGCCCTTGATTGCTTTCAAGACTCTTTACCAGGCGTTTCACGTCCGAAAAATATTCTGGGAACACGTGTTTTGGCCCTTTTCACTCTCCAAAAATTGAAGTTTAAAAACTAAGTGCGGAAAGATAATTACTAATCCGCCCTTAGCGCATGCTTAAATTGTTTTTCGTGAACAGACGCCGCTCGAATGACTTTAGCAGTTTTTTTTTAATCGCGTTGTTTTTAAGTCTCGTGGTTTTAATTTTTCTGAATCTCTGCACACCGTATGTGTGCCCGGATAGGCGGGCAGCTTAATGTTAAAATGACGATGATGATTATGTCGATAATGGGTTGATCGGCCTGAAGGCTGGATGGGATACGCGGCCGAAGCCACGGGATGATTGCCACGGCGTGTCTATGGTTCAGACGTGATGCTGCGGTGGATTGATACTGCCTTCCGCAGGATAAGGGTTAATGGATAGCACAACCCATCCCATCCATGAATCCAGAAACTAAAGTTTCTACAAGGGGAACTAAAAAAAAAAATCTCTGACCTTTTCGGAATCGAACCATGAACGTTTGCATTATCAGCCAGAAGTTCTAGACACTTAAGGTGATAGTTTCCTAAACGTTTTTCTTTCTAATGTTGCGTGTTTTTGTTCATATTACATATAAATCTATAATATAACCACATTTAACTGATTATAAAAGGCTCATTCTACTAAACAACAGGACAGCGTTGCGCATATTAAACAACACACTTATTGGATCCTCCATACATGTATACATATATACATGGTATTACTAAATAACACAGATAAACTGCATTTGCTTACGTTAAAGAAAAATATTGATTTTTAAGCCAACATAATGTGAATCCTAAGAGTCATGCTTGAAAATTAAACACGTGTTTATTGTATGAAAAATGTGTACAGTGTCAAAATTACCAACCACTGCCAAACACTATGCTGATTATTACATCATAAAAACACACTATAGCCTCTCTAATGCAATTTTAATGTAATTTGTTATACAAAATTGTTATTGATATTTGAATAAAATATTATTAATCATCATTTAAGATGAACATAAACAGGATAATGCGGTCACAGTATTTTCCACGATCCGAGTTTTTAACTGACCTGACCAATGCATGATAAGTTGTATGTTCTGACCCACCCTGTTCCTGGATTATCGCCAAACCAGTACACCCCTCATTAAGCGGATTATAGCTGGAACGAGACTCAGCATCAGCGAAATGAACTGGTGAAGAAACAGGAGCACCTCGATAACACCTACTGACACACGCGCAATGTCCACCACATCGTCTTCGTAGGAGGCGAGCAATATAAACTATCAGCCCCCTTAATACCCGTTAAAAAGCTATAATTAAGTTTCATTCTTCTATTACTGTTGGAACAGACAGTTGTATGTCAAATTTCAAACCTTTCAAGAAACTTTTTACTTCCAGCTCAAATTCGTTGAAACAAATTATTAAAAAAAAACTCAAACTAATAAATTTTTATAACAAACAGCTGATAGAAATAGTTTGCCCTGTAAAGGCATTGACGTTTGGCATTGATTTTTTTTTTTAAATGAGTCAACCAGAAGTACTTAATACTGTTAATAGACCCTATGTTATGTGTTATGGTTTAAAAAAATCTGTTAATGTTGGATCTCTACATTAATGAAGGCAAATTGTAATACTAAATTTAAAAATATTTTCATGATACAAATACTGTTGAAACTAATATAGAATATTAAGTATAACCCCTTTTTTAAAGGGAGATACGACCAGAACCACAAAGGGACGACACCGCTTGACCGCATGGTCATTAGACCGTATGAGGGGAAAGTGTGTCAGAATCACCGCAAGCCCCGCCCCCTAGCTGCCATTGGCCTGGTAGCTAGCGGGGAAAGGGAACGTGACCAGGAGAAGAACTACATAAGTACGGGAACTCGGTTTAGCCTTGCTGAGTCCAGAAAAGTACAAATCAGATTACAATCACAGTATAATGCCACTTGCCAAATATTTTCTTAATGTTATTGAAGAAAAATATTACGAAAACCTGTATAGGGAATGGCGTTTATTAAAGACTGTTGAAGCACTCAAGAAAGAGGACGAATTTATGGCGTGCGGTAACAATGACCCACACAGATTTTATTTTAAGTATTATTTATTTATTTTCCTGCCATACTATATCGTTTTGATTGTTATTATTTATGCTCAGTCTAAAAGCCAATTAACTACGTGTATTCATGTTTAAAAGCCGTCATCAACGTCTGTAATAGAAATGTGAACAAACCAAGTTAAAGTCATTTGACAAAACCAAAAATTGTATTTACGTCTGGAAATGATATAATATGATTTGATTTAATTTATAACCCTAATTTTATGTTGTAAATATTTCCTAAAAGATTTCCTGTTTGTTTTCATATATTGTATTGTTGACTGGAGTTCTATCTATGTGTCTGGCCTTCCAGGCAATCAGGGTTCAGGATTCATCAATAATGAGTTTTTAAATATAATTTGAGAGAGAATAATTTAGCGTCATCTCCGTGTGGGTTAAGCACCAGACGCTGTTGCTTTAATTGCAACTTTTATTGAAATAATCATATACATTGTGTTGGGAGTGTTATCAAAATGTTCTGCGATATAAACTACCTACACGTGAGTGAATGCAAAGGTATTTATGCATTTTAAGAACTTTATATCAGTAATTGAAACTCAAATCAAGGCAATGTCATTGTTCAACTAGAGATGCAATTTTGAACATGTGAACTGAAACGTCTTAATATTGCCATGTAAAAACGAATACCTTACAAATAACTGTGATATTTTATTAAGTATTTGGAAATGACATAAATTGAGATACATTTTTTTTGGTTAAATCTTCAACTTAAGTTACATTACATGACCTCGACCCGATTTCAGTGGTCCGTATAGAAAATATTTTTATGCCCCCCTGAGTAACCAAACTAGCCGGTAATAAAACTGATAATTATAAAGCAGGAACTGCATAATTTTTTAAAGTCATATAATTTATACAAGTGAAATTAAATAAAGTTGGATTAGACTCAGAACTCTTGGTAAAATAGTGCTCGACGTATTGTCCTGAGTGTACATCATCTACTTCTGACTCATCCGTGATATATTCATATAAATAATAATTTTAATATATAAATTTAAGAAGAAAAATTCTAATATTTTATTGTTGAAAATCCTTGTGTCATTATAGTGTACTGTGTTGTGTTGAATAAATGTTTATTGTGTGTTTTTTAAGTAAAATAAGGATTTGTACATACATATTGTCCTACACTTTTTACTTAACAATCAAATTAAGTTAATAATTGATTTATTAATGCAGTGTCAACACCTACACACAATATAGCTACCTATAAGTTACAGTAGAGAAGAAATATAATGGATTTTTGGAATACAGTTTTTGGAATGAAAAATGCTGTAGGAGACCAAATGTTCCCTTCTATAACAGTGTTCATTAAAGCCATGCTATGCTTGCCTCATTCATCCGCAGCAACTGAAAGAATATTTTCTGCAGTTACATTGACCAAAAATAAAATTAGAAACAAAGTATAATCACCACTGGTAAATGCACTTCTTTTGGTAAAATTGAATTGATGAACACATCAGCTGCAGATTTTACTGTTTCAGGAGAACTGATTAAGTTAGCAAGCTCTGCTAGAAACAATGAGAGAATAGGTACTTCCTGTTGTTTATTTTGTGAGTGGGAAATGTGTAAATATAATATTTAGTAATTGAAAGTCTAATGCATAATTAATTTTTAAAAAAGAACTATTTTTTTTGCAAATTCTAAACATTATATTTAATCACATGTATGTCAAGTGCAATATTAATATATTGGCCATCGTTGTTTCTATGGCCGGACACCCACTAGATTTGAACGATAATATCCATTCTTGGTTTCATAAAATCTCAATGTGGCATTTTTTGATTGGATTTCCAAACAGGTTTACTCTAAACAAGAATGCAATTCCAAATGTATGCTGGTGATAAAATGGTGCGTTTAAAATTTTATTTTATTTATCTTTGCATGTGTTATTTTAGGTAATTTGTATTTTCAATTCATTAATTTTAAGAGCGTTGCAATGTCATAACTCCATAAATTGTTAAAACAATAACAAATTATTTTTTATTACTTTTTTTCAAATCTAGTACTTTTTTCTCGCTTAAGTTGGTACGAATTTTTTTTTTCTTGTGGACACCCTGGACACAATACTGTACTGAAGCAGTACCAACCCCAGGAGCATATGAATTGTCTCGCGTGACTCAAGGGAGCCAGCAGTTCTAAACAGCTTTGTGCATTAGGATAGAAGAATTTTAATTCTTACGTATTTTAAGTAGATTTCAAAGAAATACTATACCTATTGTAGCCGTTACGAAGAAGCGACTTCAGGAAAATTTTTACATATTTTTTCGTTTCATGGTACATAGACCCCAAAACCATTGTCAACTCAAAAGCTTATATATAAATATATATATATATATATAATTTTCTTGTGGACACGATAACTGTCGTAATTTTTCTCAAATCAATTCCAAACTAATACATAAAATCTAAATGTGGAAAAACTCGGTCGCTTTCGTTAATGAGCAATATCCGACCAAAGGGGTAGAAATGGGGAAGGTTTTTTTCAAAAACAGAAAAATCGTTCTAAATCACGCAATATGGAAAATATCACATCCGTTTGAATTTATTAAAATTCTTAGGAGTAATGCCAAAATAATTTCTCTGAATAAGTTTTCGATAGGACCGACGGTATCTCCAAGGGGTTGAAAAAACAAGGGTTGGCGGACAAAAAAAATCATAACTCTGTTCGTAGGCATAGCATCGAACTTGAACAAATTATGTATTTTTCTTATAATTTCTATCTAAAACTTTTGTCTGGAACAATTTTTGATTAGACGAACCATTGCAGCAATGTAGTATATAAAATAACAGTAAAAATTAAAAAAAAAAAACATAACTCCCTCAGTAAGTACACCATCAAAACCGTTCTAACTGTTAGTAAATTGTATACTTTTTATCTAAAACTTTTGTCTGAAATAATTTTTTATAGGTCGAACCATTGTTGCAGAGGGTAGAAAAAATAAAGGTATTGAATTAAAAAAAAAAAGCATAATTAATGTACCATGTACACTCATAAATCCTTTATGTTTTATCGTGTAAACTTAAAGTATTCAGTACATCTTTCATCTGAAATAAATTTTTATACGACCAACAACTGCAAGGGGTTGGAAAAACAAGGGTCTGCGGACAAAAAAAAATTATAACTTCCTTCGTAGGTACAAAACCGAATTCGTACGAATTGTGTATTAATCATATAATTTTTGACGTGACAACGTCTAATAAATCGATGAACGCCGGCTGCACGCACGAAAAAGTGTCCCGTAATGCACATTGTCCCACTACGATGTGTCCCGTTACACTCTTTGTACGCTTGCGCGCATCTATCTCTCTTCCGCTCGATTGGAACAACCATCGATTTGACTTTTTCGAGGAACATTAAACTTGAAATACTCCCATTCCTTTCCTACTTTTCCTATAATTGTCCTATCCTTAACAAAATAACACAGATTGGAAGAAGTTAAATAGCAAACATGTATAAAAGTTATAGTTAAAATAATCTCTTCGTGAAAGTAATAAACAAATTTGAATTAATGAGTGCAAATAAAAGTATATTTATCAATTAAATTGCAGATTTCATTTCACTCCTTCTTTGTATCCATACAAAATAGTGATAATTCAATAAAAATGATTCATTTCTACTCATAAAAGTATGCAATAATTTCATCAATGTTTTGTTATGACGTTGTCACGTTAAACTATCTTTCGTAAACCGACTTTACAGACAACCAATTTTTATCTAAAACTTTTGTCTAAACATTTTTCGATCGGACCAACCATTATTGCAAGGGTTTGAAAAAATAATGGGTAGAGTTTAAAAAAATTCATAATTCTCATTAGTTACAATATAACGTTCTTCAAGTTGTTGGTAAACCTTATAATTTTTATCAAAAACTTTTGTCTGAAACAATAATTGATTTTCCATTGCTGCAAGGGGTTAAAAAAAATAAAGGGTAGAATAAAAAAAATTCATAACTCCCTTAGTGGTGCACTTTCAAATCCGTTCAAACTGTTTGTTAATCTTATAATGTTACTAAAAACTTTAGTTTGAAACAATTTTTGATAATACAAACCATTACTTCAAGGGATGGAAATAACAAGTGTAGAAAAACAAAACGACATTACTTTTATAAATACATTTACTTTCAAATTCATTTTAGTAAAAATACCTCAACATTATCTAAAACCTTTGGTTGAAACATTTTTGATGAAACTAACTATTACCATAAAAACAGGGGTTTAAATTTAATTTAATTTTTACATTTTTTAGTATCGAATTCATTGGAATTTGTTTATTACCATCTAAGATTACCTTAAACCTTTGTCCGAAAAAAAAATCAATTAGGCTATACGACATTAGTGCACGAGATGAAAAACTGTGTTTGTAAATCAAAAATAATTACATTACTACCTTAGTAGGCACATTATGAATTTCTTTAAGACATTCATTGCTGATGCATTAATTTAAAAACATTTAAAATATTTTCGCCGTTGTAGGGGATAAACCTGGCAAAAGGCCCCACTTTGAGGCGACAGTTTCTTATGTAGGGGCTATACTACCGTACAAAAGGGCACCACTTAGATAAAATCAGTTTGTAACTTATATGTGTGCTATTCGTTCTAGGTCACAGTTAGGTATTTAATTATGTGCAGTTACTACTAGCTTGGCTGCTGTTAACACATAGATAGGTATGGATACAGTTGGTGATAGGTAGATTACAATACCATACAAAACACCATGGTAATTTTATTTTTTATTAATGAAAATATCTCAGGTTTATCTTTAAAAAAAAATATTATATTACTTTTAAACATCCTAACTATTGTTGGCACGGCAGAACACAAATATGTTAAAAAAATGTCTGGAGTGACGATGCGCACATTCATTAACTAATCAAGTGTCTATTTTATCCGGTTTCGAAAATCTCATACACAGGTTCAGTTTATAATTTCGTTTTATATAAGTTTTTTACCTCGGCTAGATAAAATAACTTAAGTCGGTAGAGCTCTGATGCTCTCTCTCCCAGGCCACTGGGTGATTACAGTTGTGTGTTAAAATAAAGTGTCAAAATATATTCACGAAGTTAATTTTTACAATAATCCAGTTCATCAATGTTTCTCTTGGAATTAGACCGCAAAATAACGAGGTATGGATGGGATACGTGATTCGTCCTAGCGAAATGGAGTAACAGACTCAGTCATTTCTTACTCACGTATATTTTTCACTCCGAATAACTTTATCCTTTTGGATAAAGCCCTAATAATACTCTCTTACGTTTCAACAGTACATTTATACCATCCTTTAGTGCGGATGCATATTTCTGCTAGCTATTTTTCAGGATAATATTCCGTCGACGTCTCGTATGTGTTCATCCATTAGTAGGCCATTACATTATTTTAAAACCTTCTTAATTTAAGTCAGCTTAACAATCCGTTCCAGATTTAAAATACGGCTCCTGATTGGCCGAGAAATAAAGACAGTTACATTATTTCATATCAAAGACATCAAATCCGCGCGCAACAATAGCGCGGAACACAAAATCTCTCATTAAATTTGAATAAATATAGAAATAACATTTTTCATTAAATAAAAACGGTGTCAAATTAACAGTTTACCGTTTAAATGTCAATTGCTCCTAGAGGGGTCCTTGCAATTGTTTGTCTTCAACGTTCGTTTTTGTCATAGAGTTACAATCACATAGATATACACATAAAATATAAATAGTTTTCAAATAATAAAAATATACATACCAGACGAATAAGTATAAATTAAAATAAATAATTACGTAATCGGGGCTGAAACATACATAGTTGCAGTAGGTACACCGTATGGAATATGAGAAAATGTTGAATCGATATTTTTTGAATATTGGCGAGCAGATAGGTATTTTTCTTGTCAGCTTCCTTAAGTTCTTTAAATGTTCAAGGAGTTTATAGAAGTTAAAAAAAAATAATTCAAGATGATATACTTAGTAACTTTGAAATCTACCTACGCCTGTAGGCTGTGTCAAAGGGGATTCTTTTTTTTTTACAGAATTTTTGTTATATCGGGGTAAGTTCTTTCTACTGGAGTATTTTGATACTGAAAAAACTTATAATATGGTGACGTCTACGCAAAGTTGGCAGTTACGAATGTACTAGGAAGTTACAAAGTTTTAATTTCAATGGATTTAGTCATTCAGCTAAAACACCAAACATAAAATTCGTCCCCTATCCTCCAAAACCCCGAAATGAGTAAGACATGATGTTTCGCCAACTTAACTTTCAACTTGTAAGGCGACATGTACTGTTCGTTGGTCTAATTTAAGTATGTTGACATTAATACCATATTTTGTTGAAAAGTAAATTGATTATAATGATTTACATAATTTTAAATAGTTTCAGAATTCAGTATTAGCTGTAGTAAGCTACGTACAGATGACGAAGCAAATGTTAATGCTATATAACCTCTTCAGGAAAAGTAATTACGAATTAGTCGAATTTATAGTTTATGCTTGGAGAAATCAATGAAGTAAATTTATATGTGTTAAGACTACTTTATGTTTTTCCGCAATATTTGCATGCAAGAAATGCGGCTTATGAACACCCGATCAGTTGCCAATTTAAAAATTACTTATTTTTCTGAAACGATATGGTAGGTCTCATAATAGATACCACCACTCCGAATGCCTATATACTGGCCGGTTGACTTCTAGGAAACACTCTCTCAGTTGTGATAGGCAGCTGCTCGACTGACCCCCTCCACTTTCTGATGCGCTCATCACGTGATCGCCTGGTGACAGTGGGGTCTGCGCAGGTTATTTTGCCTCTTGTCGCGCTATACGGTCACTAGACGGGTAGATGGTCGGAAAGATATTTGTGCCGGAAAGCTATTTGCGAAATTAACTTATTTCTATGGAAGGTGAAGATTCGGAGTTAGTTAGACCGGAAGGTGAACCAAGTGCGTCTAATCAAGCAAGATCTGAAGTGCTACCTGGGCGCAAGAAGAATTCTTGTGTCTATCATGATTGCCAAGGATATTTCTACTTCAGCGAAAGAACTACTGCAAATACAAGGTAAGTGGTTCTCGGAAAAGTGCAATCTAATATTTTAGAGTAGTGCGATGAAATTTCACGCACGTGGAAGGCACTAGAAGGAAATTTGCCTTGTAAATTATTGTGTAGGAAGTATTGCTTTGTTTCAAGAAACTCAAGCTTCATAGTATTGCATATATGAGCTATTATACCACGCAACATTTTAGAATAATAATCGTATTTGTAACAATACGTTTAAAAAAATTTGCAGGCAACTGAGATGCACCAGAAAGAGTCACGGCTGTCGCGCTCGAGCAACAATGGGTCTTCAGGAAGGCGCAGTTATTGCTCTGTCCAGAAGCAGTCCACTGCACAACCATGAACCGGACCTGAGCATTAAAGAATCATACAAACTGCGTGCAGTTCTTAAGGCAAGATCAAAAATGGAAACCACCTCTCTTCGCGAAATCTTTTTTTCCGAGGCGAAAAGGTGAGAAATATTGATAGGCTTCATTTATGTTGTTGTTCTTGTTGTTGTTGATGATGATGACCTTTGAAGGTTTTGGCAGCTCACAACAGCTCAGGTATTCAGATAGATAGATAGATAGATAGATAGATATATATAGGCCTATAGTTGTTCTGGGGATGAATTATATGAATATACGGCAGCACCAGGAGGGATAGGCAGGGGAAATAGGAGATTCCCCCCCCCCCCCAAAAAAAAAACCGCCGACCTGTTGCGTCGTCATTTGAGATCCTGGAGTGATCCCGGCGGGAACCGCACCCGGATTGCCTTAGTGTGTGACTTTGTGTGGTGGATTGGGGGGGGGGGGGGGGGGGGGAGAGAGAGAGAGAGAAACAATTTACACACTTCTGTCCATTACTTTTTCCGGAACACAAATGTTCATATCACAAACGAGTAATAAAACTTACAAAACACAATTTCTCACACTTCCAAAACGTTCATATTGCCATAAAGTAAGCGACTCGAGATGAACATCTGAAAAACTTTTTCTCGTGCGAATTCAGGTTGACGCGCGTAGGGAACAAATTTAGATAAGCAAAAACAGCTTATGTTTACTGTAAAGAACATAAGTTACTAGTACAAAGTTGGTGTTCAATGCATTTATTTGGTTGCGATTTTTTTTCTAATCTTAACACTTTCAGTCATAGCATCCCACATTTAGGAGAGTTGCACATTAATTAGTTTTACGTTTTAACTGTACTTAAAAGTCACCTAACATTAAATTTGTGAGAATAAGTGGAATCATTTATTTCTGAGAATTGTTTCCAGCCATAAATACAGCAACCACTAGGTAATAACATCTGCCATATTAAAAATCGTATATTGGCTTCAATGCTTGAGCGATCGTTGTGTTTGTAAAGATAAAGAAGGCATCATATAATTTGGCTCATAGCAACAGTTGAAATTAAAATTTTCTCTGTGACTGAAAGGGTTAAATACGATAGTAAAAGAAACTAATATACTAATTCTGTAAAAAAAAATTAAGACTCGTAGCGTGTATAATGAGTGAAGTGTATATATAATCATAGTCTACGTATTGTCAGTGGCTGCATCCGAATACTGACCTAATGGATCCATTAGCTAAGGGATCCACTAAAAGTGCATCGTAGTGGACGCGGCCATCTTTGAGTTGAATCAAAATTATCACAAGGGATGCTGATGCATCACTTCACGCATCCACTAATTCGAGATTTCTAGGGATGCGACACTCGCATCCACTAACGCGTCCCTACATCCATTAGCTTCGGAATTGGGTTTTATTATGTTTGTGTATAACATTACTTCAGATTTTCAGCATAAGATTTGTTTAAAACATTATTAGTGAAAGTGATAACTTAAACAGAGACAAATGAAGACGTTAATAAATATAATCAAAATACGAATTTAAACTTAAAGGGTAATTCAAAACTCATAAGTATTTTTAAAGTTTACAATTTATAGAATGTATTTTATTTTGATCACTAACATGTGTAACATTCACGTTACGTTATTTTTTAATAGGTAGGTATTTATTATTTACGTTTTGCTGAATATTCGTAGATATCCATACACAAAATGGCTGCGTGAACATTAGTACGACTGACAGTCAACAGGTGGTGCTAGCAGTAAATGTATTCGGATACTATCCATACATTAGAAATGCGTCCTCTACATTGTGGCTGCATTTGCTAAGGGATGTAGGGAAGAGTGTGCTAAGGACGCATCTCTGTGTATTCGGATACAGCCACAGTTTCCGCGTGGACAAATCCGGAATGCGGAAAACATGTCGTTACCGTGCATAATTTTATCATATTGTTATGAACGCTGGAGACGAGACAGCGACGGCGCCAAGTGCGTGACCGGTGGCTGCGGGGGCGCTGACGTCACGCATACCAGGCTGGATGACGAGGGGCCCTCGGTTTCCCTCCTCCCTTTCCACGCACCATGCAACTACCTTGGCCAGAGCTATTGTTCCTAGCGGCCCCCGTCAGTCACGTTCACGCTTATCCCTGCCCTTCCCCCCTCCCCTGCCCTACCTGGCACACCCGCCAGAGCCCTGAAGTACGAGCCCCGGTGCCTGCCAGGGATTTTCCCCACGCTGTTCCACCAGTCTACGAGAGATCTGGAAGCATCGTCACGTGGGATGAGTGACCCCTTCGCCATCGGGTCGGAAACCCCTATGACGTCAAGCAGGGGTCTCTGTGTTTCCACGACCGACCCGGGACCGCTGAATGCGAGACTTCTGGGTGTTTCGACGCCTGACTCTGCGGCTATAAAAGGGTCCCCCCCGCTTGGCTCGAGAAATAAGAGATTGGTTGGTTGGTGAGAGGCGCGCGTGGCGCATATTACCTCAGTTGCAATGTACACAATGTATGGGGTTTCACCAAGAGACAAGAGAGTCAAGCCTAATTTAAAATTAATGCTTTATCTCCTTAATGAATATCCATTATTCCCTTTCAGAAATTAATAAGGATATCATCAAGAACTTAGTTATTAGATCTTGCTATAAAAGGAGATGAACAGCGTCTAAATTCGAATGTAGCTGCATCAACATGTAGCCAATTGTTGCAATACAAAAAAACTTTCAGCGATTTTGAACTTGACCAAATCCCTAGCGAAAATGAGTCGTGTTCATCGGTAAGTGAGTACGAATGTGAGGTTGAAGAGCACTTTATTCAGCCCGAGCTACCATTCCTTGTGAAGGAAGATGATAATCCGGAGCCTGAAGTATCAGTCCCAATCGTGGAGGATATTGGTGATATTCAGTGCAATAAAATGAAATGTGAAGTGCCATTTCTTTTCTAGTAAGGTATAGGTTACTTGGGAAAACTGTCCTATTTTCAATGGCATAAAAAATTTACTTGCGATTGAGATCCTTATATTCCAGAAGATATTTATAACCCATTAGAACTGTTCCTACAACTTTTCCTGTGGATCTCTTAGAAAATATAGCTTTTCAGACCAATCTGTATGCTGCGCAGAAACTGGGAGGTTCTTGCAATTTTCATCACACTAATTTTGAGGAGCTAAAAGCATTTTTTGCCACCAATCTCATAATGGGAATACAGAAATTGTAATGCTACAAGGACTCTAGGTCATCTAACCCTGCAATGAGAGACACATATATTTCTTATATGATGTCGCGTAACAGATTTTCATGGTTACTAAGTCATGTACGTACATTTTAATGATAACGACCATCAATAAAAAAAAGGACAAGAAAACTACGACGAACTGTACAAAGTCCTCAAAGAGTTAATAAAATGAAAAGGCTGTGAAGTGTTTAATTGAACATGGTAAGATTCAAACAGCTTTTTATGTGTTTCAATGTTTATATGAATGTGATTATTGGCAGAAGCCGCAGCGTAAGCATCAAGAAATTTGGTAATACTAGGCCTTTTATTGTTAAAATTGTGTCATGTAAATGGCAAAGTGGGGTGTTCTGTGCCAAGCGTCTCCAAGAGAAATGTGTGTCACTATTCGTGATTATGTCACGCTGGAGCTCTTAGCTGTACTGAATGTAGTCATAGCGAAGTTCGATCTGCAAAATGTGTCGATTGCAAGCAGGAAGGTGGTTTTTAAGACTTGAACACGCAGCATAAATTTAATAATTTGAAAGGAATTGGGATGTGTAGGGTGAAACTTATCAGGCATATATTATAGCTACCTATTATTTAACTTCTAAACTTCTCATTTCAGTTACATTGAATCTTCAAATTATATACAAATGTGATAATAATCTCAATTTTCTCTAACCCTATAACAAGTATGATAATCAAATAAATAGCATGTTCGGGTTCAATCTCAAAGTCACTGGTCTCCAAGATAGTGGCTATCTTAAGTTACTCTTAAGTCTTAATATGCTTCTTCTATTTTTTACAGAAATTCTGATGGTGCAGATAAAAATCCTTATGCAACAGTGCGGAGGTGTATGGAAAGAGCAAGACGTGAGCTATTTCCACCAATTACGGAGGATTTGCGGGAGTTCTGCAATATTTTGGACGGCAGAACCTGGGCAGATCTGTACAGCCCCAACCACGAAAAACAACTTGCCCACAAAGTCGTAGAAACTGACAATGGACAAATCACTGCAATTGTTTTTGCTAATGATACCTTCCTTCAATTCCTTTCGGAAAATCCAACCGAACGTCGTGAGGTATCATTTGACGCTACCTTCAAAGTAGTCCCCCGAAGGCCGAGCGGCTTTTGTCAACTGATGACAGCGGTGGTATACTTTCAAGACATAGTAAGTATACTAGCAATATTCTTTTAGAAATTCAATACTCCATTTTCTTATTTGCAACTCCTTTTTTAATTTGGAAGTGTTTCTTCAGATTTCAAAAACGTGCTCGACTTTCTTTGTTTGCTTGTTTTTATGTTACTACATAATTACAAAAGTTTGTGTACAGAATTTACCTTTATTTCTTAAAAAAAAAAAAATGCAAAATCATAAAAGTGTATTACAAATAATTATGGATACCAGATTTTGTTAAGATTTGATTTTCCTTGTGTGTGGTTTTTTTTTTTTTTTTTTTTTTAGGTAATGATGTGTTTAAAATAATAAATTAACGTTACAATTTCAGGGATTTCCGATTTTCTTCGCCTTGATGACCAAACGGACTCAAGAAGCATACGTTGCTGTCTTAGACATATTCCATCAGAAGACATCTGCTTGGGAAATTGTGGCTGTATCGTCAGATTTTGAAAAAGGACTTGTTAATGCCATTATAACCAGATATCCGAATGCAGAGTTCCATGGGTGTTGGTACCATTGCTGCCAGGTAAGTAAGTTATTCTGTCATGAACTAACTCTTCTTCTTTTTTAGAGGAAATTTAGGGGCTAATGAACATTCAGATTCTGTTACATTACCATCCCAGAGTATAAGTAATACTCTTAATACATACTTTTACTTGATTGTTAGTGAATACCATTTAGCAGATGTCAAGAAAGCATACATACTTATGTTTTCGATTGTTTAAAAAATTCGCTAGGTAGGTACATAGTAGAAATTGGTTCCTTCGGGTGCACGGGCGGCGGCTGGGGATTGAGGATGGGGTCAATGACCGAACGCCCTGACGTCACAGCGGCCATCTTGGATGACCTTGGGCATGACCTTGGTGGCCAATTTGGGTCCGCCATTTTGTTTTCACTGCCAATTTTTTGAGCCATTATTTTGTTTTCTAGAACTTTCCACCATTTTGTTTCGCCACCATTTTGTTTCGCTACCATTTTGTTTTCTAGAACTTTCCATGACATCGAACGACCTACTCCTAGGCGTTGCATGTTTTGTTATGGCTGCCATCTTGGATTTCCTTAAATATTAACCGATTTCAATGA